>NC_057809.1:157594908-157644439 GCF_018294505.1 Triticum aestivum
GGGATCTCGTGATACAGAAAGTTATGGCGGTGGAATTAGGGTTTAGGCTCCATATCTGATCGTTTGGGGGTATGTAGGTATATATAGGAGGAAGGAGTACGTCGGTGGAGCAACAGGGGGCCCATGAGGGTGGAGGGCGCGCCTGGGGGGGGGGGGGTAGGCGCGCCCCCTACCTCATGGCTCCCTCCTTTGTTTCTTGACGTAGGGTCCAAGTCTCCTGGATCATGTTCGGTGAGAAAATCATGTTCCCGAAGGTTTCATTCCGTTTGGACTCCGTTTGATATTCCTTTTCTTCAAAACCCTAAAATAGGCAAAAAAACAGCAATTCTGGGCTGGGCCTCCGGTTAATAGGTTAGTCCCAAAAATAATATAAAAGTGGAAAATAAATCCCAATAATGTCCAAAACAGTAGATAATATAGCATGGAGCAATCAAAAATTATAGATACGTTGGAGACGTATCAGCGGTCCATTTACCATCAAGACTTCCGCCGCGGGGTCGCTGCTGTCGCACTCGGACGCAGTCTCGGCGGAGCCAGTTGACAGATCGAACAGGCCGTAGAGAGTTTCATCGGGCTTGATCTCCGCGATTTGTGGGGTGGCCGATTGACTGGCCACCGCATGCCTCACCCACCGCTGAAGCCTCGACCGACCGGATCGCTGGTGCCGACGAACAACAAAAAGCGAGGTTGCCGTAGGAGCCGACTGATACTGAGTTGACGGCTGCTGAAGAAGGATGCCGCGGACGCATGCACGGAAGTGCGTCGCCCCGCGGACGGGGAGCGCCTCGACGTCGAGTGGAGCCTCGTGGAGCCAAGCGGAGTCGTCGGCGATGAAGACAAGCGCGTCGAGACGGATCTCGCGGCCATCAGCCAATCCTCCGCCGGAAACCATGATGACGGGAATCAGAAAAATCGCAACTTCTCCAACAAACTGCTAAGACACCTGCCCCACGGTGGGCGCCAACTGTCATGGTTCTAAGGCTGACAGTAGAATGGGGGGTAGGTATGAGGAGGCAAGATCCTAGCTATGGAGTAGTTGTACACACGAGTTTACGAGTTTAGGCCCTTCTCGGAGGAAGTAATAGACCTACGTCTCGACGCCCTGAGGCGGTCGACTCGATTATATGCGTGTGTATGTTTACAAAAGATGCGAACCCCAGACCTGGAGGAGGAGGGTGGCTTATATAGAGTGCGCCAGGACCCCGGCTCCCCTCCGTTATGCGGGGTTTAATGTACATAAAGGTGGAGCGTTACAGATAACGTCTGTATTAAAATGTTATAAATGGTAGTTAAGGCTATGAGTAAACGCCCGACCGTTGCTGTGCAGAGTGGCTTCAGATCTTCTGTCCTTTGAGTGACTTCTATGACGGTCGAGGGACACTGATTCTTCCGAGTATCTCTAGTCGAGTGGATGATGGTACCCTTGGAATGCTGCTGGCTTTAAGGTGATGTCCTTGGGGAGGTAATCTTAGGTCAGGCCTATGACCCTACCCTAGGTACATAGCTTCATCACCCCCTACTACTCCCATCGCTGGCCAGGACATCCCTCTACTCACCCACACCCGCTGTTATTCTGCGGCGACGGCAGCCTCACACCGCAGCCGAACCAGTGAACCCTCATACTCCTCTCCGCGTGGGCATCCACTGCCGCGTCTTCCCTGGCTCCGCGTCATCACCTTCCTAGGCCTCGCCGTCGTCCACCACCTTGATTCTCTGCGTGGTCAATGTGGTCCACGACCGACTTCCATCGTAAGAGTATTGTACGGCTGTTATTGATTGCACTAAAGGCAATGCCACTTTTCATGTTAATGGTAATGAGCACACTGTACACTTTCCGAGGAAACAACCTCAAGTTCATAGTATCAACTCTATTGGAAAAATTCCATCAATTATATTTGGAGGTTTTGAATTTCCTCTTCCTACTGTCAAGAAGAAATACGATATTCTTATTATTGGGGATGTGCATATCCCCGTTGAGGTAACATAGTGTTATTTGAAATTTCTCCGGTTCCATGTTATTTGGAATGAGTTCGTTAACAAGACTTGATCAACCTTGTTAGTGGATTCCTTTTGATGATCATGAGATGGATGAAACTAGAAGGCACAACCTTCTGTACCCCACTTTTACTTCATGTTATTTATATTAAACAAAATAAAAATAAATATCTTTTTTTCTGTCATCTGATTATCCATGCAATATAAAAATACCTCGAAAATAAAAGTTCTCCAAATGCCTTGAAATTTAAATATGATTTTTTCTAGAATATTTGAGGATTTATGGAACTGAGAATACACCAGGGGGGTCAACCACCTGCGCACGAGGGTGGAGGGCGCGCCCACCCCTCTAGGGCGCGCCCCTGCCTCGTGGGCCCACAGTGGCCCTCCTCAAATTATTCCTGCACCCACACACTTCATCTTCCTCCCACAAACACGAATATCCAGCTCAAGCACGAGTTCTAGCTAATCGTGCTGCCATTTTCGATCTCCTTGCTCAAAGCACCTCTCACAAAACTGCTTGGGGAGATTGTTCCTTGGTATGTGACTCCTCCATTAGTCCAATTAGTTTTTGCTCTAGTGCTTTATTCATTGCAAATTTTTGCTGCTTAGGTGACCCTGTTCTTGAGCTTGCATATCAAATTTATATGGTCAAAACTAGTTTTGATGCATGATATAGGCCCTAGGCACTTGTAGGAGTAGTTGCTATCAATATTATTGAGTTTGGTTTACTTTTATTTTGAAGTTACAAAAAAATTCAGAATTTTTCAGAGGAAGAAATATGCTTAGGAAAATGTTCCAAGGTGGTTCTTCAAGGAAGGAAGGACCCAGGCTTGCAATGCGTGATGCCGATGAACAACCACCAAGAGACACTCCAGTGGGTCCTTGTGAGTGGCCTTCTGAAAATTTTATGGATCGAGCAGGAATTAAAGAAGAATTTAACGCATATTTGCGTAACGCCGATCTCGTGAGCTTCGAGGAGGAGAAGTGCAGCCAGTATCACAACCTCACCAGTACCTTCGTGAGGAGGTTTGAATTTTCAACTTCACGTAATTCTCCAACCGTCATGTTTGATCTTTATGATAAATCTTACACTATGGACTTAGAGGGTTTTACCACTGCATGTAAACTTCCACAATGGGGTAGTATACGGCATCCTCGCAAATCTGAATTTAGAGATTTTCTTGCTAGCATAACTGTGGGAGAATCTAGAGATATTACACAAGCTACCACAGGGAGCATCCACTTTCCTGCTATACATTATTTTGCTCTCTTCATAGGTAGATGCATCAATGGTAAAGATGAGGCATGTCACATGTGTGTCCCCGATCTCAGTATTCTTAGGAGTGCTGTGTTAAGAGACCAATGTTATAATTTGGGAGCCATTGTTGCACGTAGGTTGTACCTTAATAGATATAATGGAGATTTCTTTGGAGGAATTTATGCAACCCGCATAGCTAATTTTCTTGGTATAGACATACGCGGAGATGATATTGAATTACCACCTACTTATTTAGATTTTAATGCTATGGTTCACCACCAGTTTGTTGAGAGGAACGAATCACCTCTCCAGTATCGACTAATCTTTGACAAACGCCGTGCTGTCCATATTACTCTCCCTGCTCCTGCCTTCTTTGATTATCAGGCAAGAGGAGGATATACTATCACCAGAGAGGAGGCAGATGAGTACGAGAGGAGAGAGGAGGCCGCTCGTCGCCACGCTGCAGCTCAGCAGGCGATAGCCGCTGCATCGCAGTATGACCCCAACTACTATTATGGATATCCGCCAGGCTAGCCGTGGCCATAGACCAACTTAGGCCAAAAGCCTAAGCATGGGGGAGTACGTATTTCCCACCGACATTACATTCATGTTCACACACTCATTGCTAGATGTCGGTGCTCATACTTTTTGATTGTATCATCCATGCTAGTTCAATTTTCCTTTTTATGCTTTCTTCTTGTGTGTTTAATAAACCTTAAGAAAAACCAAAAAAAATTAGTTGTAGCTTCTAGCTAGTTTTAATTTCCATGCTTGTAGTAGTAATTAAAAAGAAAACCCAAAAATATTTCCTGTTCTTCTTTTGCTTGTTAGGAGCTTTCCTGTGTAAATAGTTTTATTTCTTTTCTTTGGGGGTCGATAGGAGAAGACCATGATTAAATTGTTGAAGTGGCTCTTATATGCATTATTGTTGATCTGACAAAAGTGCCACTATTGCCTTGTCTTCTCTTGTTTATTGAATGCTTGCAGATTCCAGCTTAGTCCAATGCACGTGCACTATTATTATTATTCACACTATCCGGTCGTGCAAGTGAAAGACAATTATGACGATATATGATGGACTGACTGAGATGAGAAAAGTTGGTATGAACTTGACCTCTTTTGTTTTTGTAAATATGATTAGTTCATCATTCCTGATTCAGCCTATTATGAATAAACATGTTTGCAATGACAACTAGAGATCATAGTTTCTTGTGCCATGCTTGATTAGCTATGAGTTATAATGGTTTACATTGCGTGCCAACATGCTATTGAGATAGTTATCATGTGGTATGATAGGGTGGTATCCTCCTCTGAATGATTCAAGTGACTTGACTTGGCACATGTTCACGCATGTAGTTGAAACAAAATCAACATAGCCTTCACGATATTTATGTTCGTGGTGGATTATATCCTACTCATGCTTGCATTCGGTGTTGATTAATTTTAATGCATGTTAATGACTGTTGTCGCTCTCTAGCTGGTCGCTTCCTAGTCTTTTGCTAGCCTTCACTTGTACTAAGCGGGAATACTGCTTGTGCATCCAATCCCTTAAACTCCAAAGTTATTCCACATGAATCCACTATTTTACCTACCTATATACGGTACCTACCTGCCGTTCCAAGTAAATTTGTATGTGCCAAACTCTAAGCCTTCAAATAAATATCCTATTTTGTATGCTCGAATAGCTTATGTGTCAACTAGGGATGTCTGTATCTTCCATGTTAGGCGGGTTATTCTCAAGAGGAGTGGACTCCGCTCCTCACTCACGAGATAAATGGCTGGTCACCGGGATGCCCAGTCCCATGATTTATGCAAACTAAATCAAAATAATTGCAAACAAAACTCCCCCTGGGACTCTTGTTAGTTGGAGCCACTCATTGTTTCGAGCAAGCCATGGATTGATGCTTGTTGGTGGAAGGGGGAGTATAAACTTTACCATTCAGTTTGGGAACCGCCTATAATGTGTGTAGCATGGAAGATATCGCCATCTCTTGGTTGTTATGTTGACAATGAAAGTATACTGCTCAAAATATTATTCACCTCTGTTTCAAAACCGAGCTCTGGCACCTCTACAAATCTCTGCTTCCCTCTACGAAGGGCCTATCTATTTACTTTTATGTTGAGTCATCATCCTCTTATTAAAAAGCACCAGTTGGAGAGCACCACTGTAATTTGCATTCATTATTGTTAGTTTACATTGAGTATGACTTGACTGGATCTCTTTTACCATGAATTACAATGTCTAGTCAGTCCTTGGTCTTTAAAGGTGCTCTGCATTTATGTTTCGCGGTCTCAGAAAGGGCTAGCGAGATACCATCTTGTTATATCATATTATGATTGTTTTGAGAAAGTGTTGTCATCCGAGATTTATTATTATTGCTCGCTAGTTGATTATGCTATTGATATGAGTAAACTTGATACCTATGCGTTATTGCAAATGTGGTTAGTTATAATCTTTGCTGAAAACTTTAATGCTGGCTTTACATATTTACAACAACAAGAGCAAACAAAGTTTGTAAATTTTTTTCTTTATCACTTTCAGTTTGTCAACTGAATTGCTTGAGGACAAGCAAAGGTTTAAGCTTGGGGGAGTTGATACGTCTCCAACATATCTACTTTTCCAAACACTTATGCCCTTGTTTTGAACTCTAACTTGCATGATTTGAATGGAACTAACCCGGACTGACGCTGTTTTCAGCAGAATTACCATGGTGTTATTTATGTGCAGGAGCAAACGTTCTTGGAATGACCTAAAACTTCACAGAGCCACTTTTTCAGAAAATAAGAAAAATACCTGCAAAAGATGAAGGCCAAGGGGCCCACCACCTCTCCACGAGGGTGGGGGGCGCGCCTGCCCCCCTAGGGCATGCCCCCCTACCTCGTGGGCCCCCTGTTGCCTCTCTGACTCCAACTCCACCTCCATATATTGAGTTTCAATGAGAAAAAACCAGAGAGAAGAAATCATCGCGTTTTACGATACGGAGCCGGCGCCAAGCCCTAAAACCTCTCGGGAGGGCTGATATGGAGTCTGTTCGAGGCTCCGGAGAGGGGAATCCGTTGCCATCATCATCATCAACCATCCTCCATCACCAATTTCATGATGCTCACTGCCATGCGTGAGTAATTCCATCGTAGGCTTGCTGGACGGTGATGGGTTGGATGGGATCTATCATGTAATCGAGTTAGTTTTGTTAGGGTTTGATCTGTAGTATCCACTATGTCCTGAGATTGATGTTGCTATGACTTTGCTATGCTTAATGCTTGTGACTAGGGCCCGAGTGCCATGATTTCAGATCTGAACCTATTATGTTTTCATCAATATATGAGTGTTCTTGATCCTATCTTGCAAGTCCATAGTCAGCTATTATGTGTTATGATCTGTTAACCCCGAAGTGACAATAATCAGGATACTTACCGGTGATGACCGTAGTTTGAGGAGTTCATGTATTCACTATGTGTTAATGCTTTGTTCCGGTACTCTATTAAAAGGAGGCCTTAATATCCCTTAGTTTCCGTAAGGACCCCGGTGCCACGGGAGGGTAGGACAAAAGATGTCATTTAAGTTCTTTTCCATAAGCACGTATGACTATGTTCGGAATACATGCCTACATTATATCAATGAACTGGAGCTAGTTCTGTGTCACCCTAGGTTATGACTATTACATGATGAACCGCATCCGGCATAATTCTCCATCACTGATCCATTGCCTATGAGCTTTCCATATATTGTTCTTCGCTTATTTACTTTCCCATTGCTATTGCTATCATCACTACAAAATACCAAAACATTACTTTTACTACTGTTACCTTTTGCTACCGTTATCACTACTATCATATTACCTTGCTACTAAAAACTTTGCTGCAGATATTAAGTTTCCAGGTGTGGTTGAATTGACAACTTAGCTACTAATACTTGAGAGTATTCTTTGGCTCCCCTTGTGTCGAATCAATAAATTTGGGTTGAGTACTTTACCCTCGAAAACTGTTGCTATCCCCTATACTTGTGGGTTATCACACAACATGTACTTACTTCATACTATCATTTATCTTTGGTATTGTAGATATAAGTAATTTCTTTATAAACTTGGTCAAAGTTTCAAAAGTTTGACTTCAAAAAAATGTTGGAACTACATTATCGAATGGAGGGAGTAGCTCTTGCTCTCTCTCTCTCTCTCTCTGTCTCTCTCTCTCTGCTAACTCTCACGGGCCTCCCCTCTCACACGAACACTCCATACTGACGGATTATATGCTCACTGTGTCAGCGTATAGCTCCATATATTGTTTAGATGACCGATCAACCAGTCCACATGATGCTTTGTCAACTCGTGTTCTATATCTTCGTGTGCTGGCCCATGTGACAGTGGGTGAAAATAAGTAAACTAGAGGCCCATCTGACACGCGGTGAAGTAAACAAAGTTGAAACCACTCAGGGTAGCACCCCGCACGCTTGTAAATTGAGGGCGCATTGAGGACACACTTCTTCCGCGTGGAGGACGCACTCGCGCACAATTCACCACTGTGCGGCGGCGGCATGCACAGAAGGACGCACTCGCGCACACAACACACACCAGCACACGTGTACACCGGCGTCGCCGCCGGTTGAGATGGACGGCGAGGCACCCAACAAGCGGAGGCGGCTCGAGCCAAAACCGCATCCGGCGAGCCTGGAATTCATCAGCAGCCTCCCCGACGACATGCTGCTCGTCATCATCGGCCTCCTCCCCACCAAATCTGTCATGCGGACCGCCCTGCTCTCCCGGCGGTGGCGCCCCATCTAGCGCCGTGTCCCCCTCAACCTCATCGTCGACAGCTGCCTCTGCAACGGGGATTGCAAATGCATGGCCGTAGTCTCCAAGATCCTTTCATCGCACCCTGGGCCAGGCAGACACCTTGACATCCGCATGTTCAGTACCAACTGCAAGGTCCAACCCAAGTTCGACGACTGGTTCTTATCCCCCGCCATAGATCAGCTCGAGGAGCTCGGCTTTGAAGCTGAACGATGTCCCTCTCTGCCGCCGTCCGTGCTCAGCCTCGCGCCAACGTTGCGCCGTGCCAGCTTCAGCTCCTGCTATCTTCCCCAGATTAATGATGCGCCCGCCCTTCTTCTCCCTCAACTCAAGCAGCTTGACCTCTTCGACGTTGTCATCTCGAAGAAGGCTATGGAGCACATGCTCCGCAGTTGTGCTGCGCTCGAGTGCTCGAGTACCTTTCTCCTGAGCAGATCCACGGGTTCATTAGCCTCCACATCGCCTCGACGAATCTCCGATGGATTTATGTGTCTTGCTGGCCCCGCAACAAGACATCAATTGGGAACAGATCACTCCAGTTGTTCCATGTTATGGTCATTGAGAATGCGCCTTTCCTTGAGAGATTGCTTGTATCGGATCTAGAAGGTCCAACAAAAATCAGGGTCATTAACGCGCCGAAATTGACAGCGTTGGTGCACTCGTCTGCCAAATTCTCCGAACTCTTTATTTGATCCATAATCATTCCGGTACAGCACTCATCTTCTTCTCTGTCTTCTTGAAATTCACATTTTTAAATTTCTTCTTGATGTATTTACGACCGTCTTCCAGAAAACGATTCCCACAAGCTTGACCCAGTCTATGCGCATAGTGAAGATCTTGGCAATAAAATCTATCGGCCCCAATCTAGATCAAGTTGTTGGATTCCTTACATGCTTTCCGTGCACGAACAAGCTACTCATCGAGGTGAAACTTCTTTCATATTAGTAAATGTTAATCACAATGTAGCTCAAATTTTTCATAATTTTCCCAAATTACGATGACAAGTGTAATGTTCAAAACTGCATCTACGCACTGCACCGTAATAAATGTTTTTAGTATTTTTTTCTCACATGATCATCTGCATCATTTTTTCATTGTACTACTATAGTAGCCTAGGCTAGTCATAGTGGAAAGTAACTTAGACTACTCCAGTAACTCTATGGTTACCCTAAGAGCAAGTACTACCTCCGTCCTGGTTTACTCTTCCTATTTTGTAGTATCAAAATTTTAACATAGATTTAACTAACAAAATGTTAATGCATGTCACTAAGAACTATATTGTTGGATTCGTATTTGAACATAATTTCAAATGGTGTAATTTTTAGTGACATGCATTGGTATTTTCTTACATAAATATATGGTCAAAATTTTATACTAAATAAGAGGTAGTACAAAAGCGGGCTATAACGGCCCTCCACTATGTAGGCCAAAACACATGCCAAATTCACTTGTGATGCATTTGGCATCGATGCCCCTCCATTGCTCACCTGGTGCCCCAATCTGGATCACCTACTTTGCTCCGGTGCCAAATTAACTCACGCAATGAAAAAACACTTGCGTGGGAGAGAGAGGACTGATGCAATAAAAAACACTTGTTTGGGAGAGTGAGAGGCTGGTGTAGTTGGTTTGATTGATTTGTTTATACATGTGGGTCTGTGTGCACAGCGGTGCCAACTCTCTCACATCGCGAGAGCAGTGCTAAAATCTTTTGATTTGACATCGATGCGTATTATGGCATCGGCCGCATAGTGGAAGGCAACAAATGCCCAAGCTCTTCACGTACTCCTAGGTAAATGAGAGGAAAGAGAAAGAGAGAGAGAGAGAGAGTGAAAAAATATCACTAGCCAGCCAACCCTATCGTATGAGCGAATGATATTGGTACCTCTTGATGACACGACAATCTTATACAGTCAGCTGCTCTAATATGTTATCTTCTTTTGCAGATAAAAAAGACCCGAAAGTGAAAAATGTGCTGCACTATAACAATCTCATCGAATGCCTTGATCTCCATCTTACAGAAATTGATTTGATCGACTACCGAGGCAGCACATCTGAGATTAAATTGGCCAGGTTCTTTGTTCTGGAGGCAAGTGTGCTCAAGGTAATGAGGTTTGGTGTTCTCTGGCGCAAGAATGAATGGCGTGCTGATCACCGCAAGCGTCTAAGCCTAAATGACAAAGTCTCCGCAGAAGCTGAATTTGTTTTTGAAACATCAAGTGGCCAGAGACTCGAAAACTTATTTGCCCATTAGTGACTTGTCAGGGCGGTGGATTTTAGTTTGTACAATAATGTTGCATCCACCTAAAGTAATGAAAGTTCTTACGTAAACTTCCTAGTAATTCCCTCTTCGTAGGTGCAACATTACTCCTAACATTTGTAATATCAGTTTGAAACTTGTAATATTGCCGTGTCCTATTCCTGCATTTTCAAAATCCTGCGAATCAAACAGGTCCTGAGTTGGTGATGATGTTGTGCCTGCCATCTTTCACCAATAGCCGTCGGATCTAGATCTGACGCATACAAACCAAACTTCTCCAATTTTGCAAAAAGATGCCCGCACTTGTTCCCTATTTACAAACAAATCCTTGTATCTCACAATCAGCCTTATCTCCTCCCCACCACATCTAGAAGGCCATGGAAAAATCTGGCCCGATGGCCGCTGCCGGCGCCGTCCACCCCCCAATCTTGGTGTTTCGTGCAATGCACGGGCATCTACGCACGGGAAATTATGTCGAACACGGCTAGTTATAAGCAGGCTAGGTCTAAAGCCATGATGATAGTGACTACAGATGGTGAGGCTGACTATGGTATGCCGAACACGACGCCTATACTTAGGTGTCATCTCCGGCGTAGGGTCTTGTCACTTCACTTTGAGGGCACGTAATAATTTTACCAACAGGTAGTACAGTGCTACTACATCGGTACTACTACTACTACTAGTACTAGCACCACCATCTGGATTTAGTAGTACTACCACGTCCATCTGGATTTAGTATTTGACTAGCAATATCTAGTAATGCATGTCACAAAAAATGTACTACTCCCTCTGTAAGTAAATACATGGTGTATTGTTTTATTCCTATCGGCGAGGTAACTTAATGTCTTTTTGCTACTTAATAGGATTACATGCAATGAACTAGCCACTACATGTGATCTTTGGTAGTCTCAAGTCATTGAAAGCATGCACGGGCACGGAGGGGGACGCAGCTTCATTGACTTACTGCACCTGCCTTTGGGTGTATGACACGTGGGCCCAACGAGTGGCTGGTCAACCTGTCATACAGCCAAAGGCAGGTGCAGTAGAGGGGCGAGGAGTAGATGGCCAACAGGCACGTGAATTCAATGTAGTCTGCACTTCTCATATAAAGGCTCCCGCCAGTCCAATCTACGAAATCCTACGCACCTACGCACCCAAGGGCAAGAGTGATCACTCCAATCGCAAGATCAGTTTACTAGAAGCTAGACCCATGGAGGCGATGAGTGCGAGCATCAGCCGGCTGTTCCAGATGGTCCATGACGCCGGCCTACGGCCCGACACTGAGGAACGTCTCCAGGTAGTGCTTGAGGCCGCCAGGGCAAGGGGCCGCTTGGACGACAGCTTTGTCTCCTTGTTCGACGAGGTCCTCGTCGGCTTCCTCGACAAGTTCACCGTCGTCAAGAAGCTCGCGGATGACCTTGACGTATGCCTTCAGCCCACGCGCCCAGGCTCTGCGATGCCTGCCACCCTCAATGGCCTCTATGGTGACAACCTCTTCGACGCACTGGTGGCCCTGCGACTGCCCGCCATCGCGCCGGAGAACGTCCACCTCGAGGTCGCGCTCGCCGCGCAGCGCTTGGCGCAGCAAGACACCATTGACATAATCACCCAGGTCTACGCGCAAATCGTCCACAAGGACTACTACATGCAAGAGGAGGACGATAGGACACTGGCCTTCTTGGACCGCAGGGCAACCTTGGACGACATTGTTTAGAAGCACGTTGAGCTTCCTGCCAACGCCACTGCTCCTCACACTTTGGTTGTGACCCGGTGCACTAGGGCGTGAGGATGTCATTGATGGATCTGTATGTATCTTTATCTTTCCGTCAAATCCATGTAGTAGTATATGGTACTACAAGTAATTATCTTACCTTTCGCATCAACTTCATAATTTTCCTACGTACTCCATGCATGAACCACGCAAGAACCAAACTTCTCATTACTCTAGGGAAAACCGTTATTTCTATCTATCGGTCTCCCCATGGAGCAGAACCAAATTTTACAAGTTACAAGTTCAAAAGGAAAAGCCTGCTGTGTTCGCGTCGCACCCCCACACGGTTTGTTCGGCATGCCGCTCAAGGGGGAATGCGTGCTGTGTTGCATTTTCACTTACAAGTGGGACTACAGTTGAGCAAACCGACTATCGGCAAACCCCCGCCCCGCCCATCGTGTGATGGCTGAGAAAATAGGAGGGAGAAGAGATGGCTGTAGCTAGCACGGACTCCAAGAAAATTGGTGTCGGATGGGACTCGTGTGGGTGGCGTGTGCCGTACTGCTAGACATGATTGCTAGTTATGGCCCATGCCACCCCACTATATCAAGGTGTTGGTTACATAGAACAAATTTCCTGGAGTCCATGCTCAGCCCTCCTCTATCTCTCTTCTCAGCCAGCCAGCAGACGCACGGAGCCCATTGTCCGTTTGCAATATGTGGTCCCACATGTCAGTGAAAATGCAAGAGGACCCACTGAACCTGCACATCTTTCACCTCGATGTGCTAGTGATGAAAAACAAATCCAATAAAGATCTTCGGTGGCCTCTTTTGGAGTTACTCAAGAGTAGTAAGATTCTATTTATAGTTTAACCCAATATGCACATCACGTGGCTTCACCTACCACTCTATTTTCTTGCATGACACGACCTGGATGCTGGATGTCCCATGTGTCGGCAAAAGGAGGAAGAACTCGACCAAATCTTCGGTTGTGCTCTCGGATTAGACTAGTTGTGCTAACTTAAAATTTTATTGTGTAGAACGGATGCAAGTTTTGGTATTGGGAAGAAGAGTACAACGATTATATTGATAGAGCGCAATTTAGTAGATGTTCTAGCACTTTTAGCTAGCATAGAGGCTTAGAGATGAGACTAGTGCACTTGTTGATAGAATAGAGGCTAGACATGTCTACTTCTTTACACTCGAAGAAGAAAGAAGCACGCAAGATCGAGCCTCCGCAGATCAACAATGAATGCATCGAGAAGGCACTAATCCAACTTACATGCGTAGTTATGGAAGTTGGATATCTTCTAAAATGTGTTCTTGTGGTTCTTGTTTTTCTAGTCAAAATTTTGGTGATGTATTTCCATGTACCAAAATATCAATGATGAAAAAAGATATGTGTTTGCAAAGAAAAATGTACGCGGCCGGGATGCATCCGCGCGTTCGGCGCACGGCCACCACATCTGAGAAATGGCCCGGACACGACCCCATTGCCCTACCCAAATGGACAGAATCCGGGCAAAATGGAGGTTCATTTGGGGTCGTGCGTTGGAGTTGGCCTTACAAGTGGGACCGCAGTTGAGGAAACCGACTATGGTAAACCCCCACCTCGCCCGCCGCGCGATGGATGAGTTAGAGAAATGATGAGGTTGAAGAGATTGTTGTAGCACAGACTCCAACAAATATGGTGTCAGATGGAAGTTGTGCTGGTGGTGTGTGCCGTACTCCTGGACGTGAATGCTTGTTCTGGCCCATGCCACCCTACTACTCCTACTACTTATAGTAGTAGTATCGAGGATTCGAGGTGCTGGGTACGTACAGCGAACACATTAACATATGGCCCACCTCAGACGGTGGCCAAATTTCTTGGAGTATGTGCTTGGTTAAAAAGTGTTCTTTGTGAGGATGCTTGGCTGGTCTCAAGTTTAAAACTTGTTGTATTATGTACGTAGACGTAGAGATAGTGCAGCATGTGAAGCTAGTACAAATAGTGTACTATTGTTGATTGGCCTCATCCGATAACCTGTTGCAATGCACGTACAATTATGTATTCGGAAAATATATTTTTGCCTCGTCGCAGAACCCACTCAGAGAAGTGACTCGAAAGTCATTCATAAATTTAGTAAATTTATCACAGGCATATCATTTTATTACATACAACAGGTCATCAACCCACAACGACAACGAGGATACATCATAAATACTAAAGTTTTCATCACATAACAAATAACAAGCAATGAAATGAACTTCAACTCAACCAATCCTTGGTGTTGGAAACGCTTGCTTTGAACCACAAGTGATTCTCTGGGAATGGCCAGCTACTGTCAATCTCGAGACCAACGCAGGACTGATCATCCAGGTTGAAGCGACCTACTATATCACGACCAGGGTAGGGAACCACCGCAATGTCCGACGTATAGATACAGTTGCTTCTCATAAATGGTAGTAACGTTGTGTCAACAACAGTTGGATCGCCTTTCACCATCATTGGATAGTTTTGTCCAAGGAAGAGCGAGTTTGCTCCAAGACTATCAATACGGTACCAGGGAGAAGGTGTTGGCTCTAGCACAGTAGTATCCATCCCGAATACCATACAACGGGTGTTGGAATAGGTCTGGAGAGTGCGACCATGGGAGACAACACCTGCCTCCTTAGTAGTAACATCAGCAGTGGGTTGTATACAGACAAGAAGGAGTGATCCATCGGAAGTTGCCAGGCGCCACTGAGTATATCGGCCCTCCTCGTCCTCATCTCCCCCTTGGTTATAAAAATTTTCAAGTATAGGTGGTGGAATGTCCACAGGACCTTGGAAACACAAGAAGAAGGTTAATTAGTAGAGAAGGGAAACTTGCTGACTCGCATGCATGTGGATGAAACAATTATAATTACGGTGGAAGACAAATGTACCGAAACTACGAGGATCCCATGCAAAAACAGTGCCACGAGTGGTGGCAGCAAACACAAGACCCTCGTATTCAATTGCATCATAGTACACATCCGTGTATAGAAATTGATTTTTGAGCAATATCCATCCAGTTGAACCACGACGGACGGCAACAAACTTGTCGAAGATAGCAACAACTTGATAGTCCTTGTAATCCCAAGATCGGTTGGGAACTCGAGAAATTGCTATCTTCTGTAGACGACAGTCACCATGATCATATTTGATCGTACATAGATCAACTGCGTGCTCAACCTCAGGGCACTCGGAGATTTTTGGAAGTGGAATCCGCTGATGAGTGTACACATTCACAAATTCCCACTCGCAATTGTACCCAATATAAACAACCCAATCTCCATTTGTGCATGCCCAAGCCTTGCCCTCAAGTGATGGCATCTTAACATCATACGTATCATTATCAAGAGGCATCAACTTGCACGTGGCGAGGCTTCCCTCGTCCCCACGCCAGTCAGCAGGGTCACGGCGAAGAAGATAGGGGAGATCAAACCGCTCCTGGACCCTTGGGTTCCTTGTAATGATATTATTAGTTGAGTCGAGAATGGGCTTGAACGAACCTGCCATGCTAGCCGAGGTGATGACGTTGCACCGATCAATGAGTTCCCCCACCACGTCATCTTTCAGATCGGGGCAAGTATAACGGGGTCGTTTCCGGCTTGTTCCCTCCATGGAGAAGACGATCGAACAATGGCAGAAGGAAGGGTGAAGGCAAATGGAGGAGGGAGGAAGATCATGCGACAGTAGTTCCAAATCAAGAGGGAAAGGCGAAGAGTCGGTGGATGGTTGCCAGTTTGCCACGGTACACAAAGAGGCGCCCCGGCCTACACGTCCTTTCGGAAATTGTACAAAAGGACTCGTCTTCATCTCACTGACATGTTGGAACGGGACCACATGTCAACGAAACATGGTGTGTAATTTCTCGTGCAAAATGCGCTCTGGTCGCGTTGGCCCGAGGTGCCGCATTAGTTATCGACCTTTATTTTTTTAACATACAATCTGAGTGGATAGCTCCTGTGGTCATCACACATGAGCGCATATATAGGTGGGCAGGCGGCAACAATCTAAGTGCTAAAAGAGTTGATCTCGAAAAAAGAGTTGATCCAATGATTGGTCTTGTTTGGATTTTCCAACTATGACCATTGGATAGAGTGAATCAATGGCTTACGTTCAAAGTTATTCTCATGGTACTATAGAATGGTATAGGAACGTGGAGAGATTTGGTTGATTTTATATTGCTGAATAATATAAAATATTATGAGTGTAGACGCTCCACCCCGAGGTTTGTAGCTCCTTCTCGGTCGTCGGGAATCTATGTTCTTCTACTCTTTCATTTAAGACATGAGCTTTGTTCATCCTGTTGCCGGCATGCGGGACATCTACATGCCTCCATTTTACAAAAGCATACTATATGCCTCCATGACACGCGGGACATCTAGCATCAAGGTGGCGTGTCATGCAAGAAAATGGAGATATGCAGTGCGTAAGTGAGTCATGCACTTCGATGGCACCTAGTACTACGCAATATTTTTTTCTCCTCGATGGCACGTGAATAGTGCATGTACTCAGTGACAGAGCACAGGATGGTAGCCACGGACATGGTCGGCCCTTTTTGAAGAGAGTACTAATAAATAACTTTGATGTGTCCCGTCAACTTGCAGAATGACGAGAAGCTTGCTTACTACGCCTTCTCCCTCGCCAACGCGTGCGTGGTGGCTCGCAGCATGAGGAGAAACTTTTGCTTACAAGCGGTGGATGTGCAGCAGTTCATTTGGTGTCAGATTGCTAGAAGTACTACTGTAGTACCATCATTATTGTTCGACTTCCGGAAGAGGAGAAGAGCCAAGCGCAAGGCCACCTACTAACCTAGTACATCACTATTATAGCCAAAGCTGGTCCACCTTTTTAGAGCATGGTTAATTAATATAGGCGGCTCTTGCAGCAGCACATCATTTAGAGCAAGTACTCTGTTCATAGGATCAAAGGAAATGAAACAAAAGTTGGAGTGGATGCTAGATTGCCAATTAAAACATGATTACATAGGGAAAAATCCTACAACATTCTATCCTATGAATCAAATGACCAATGTAGGAAAATTATGAGGGGGTCTCTCCAACAGTGTTCCTCGGCTCGCACCTAGCATCACGGTGGTCAAACTTGGAGTCATTCATCTGGTACACGTGGCATCTCAGATTTGGTACTCCAATATTAGGTTGGCTCTATGTGATGTGGCAACTTCATATACAAACCGGATGCTGGCTATACTACTACGGTACTCACACTCCAAGAAGTGACTCGAAAACCATTCATAAATTGAGTCTATGACACACATTTGCAAATGTACCATTCATTACATACAACAAGTTATCAACACAAAATGACAACGATGATACATGTTAGATTATAGATTATTTCCAACAAAACATTCTAGTAAATACTAAAGTTTTCATCAGACAACAAATAACAAGCAATGGAATGAACTTCAACTCAACCAATCCTTGGTGTTGGAAACGCTTGCTTTGAACCGTAGGTGCTCTGGGAAGGGCCAGCTATTGTCAATATCGAGAGCAATGTAGGACTAATCATCCAGGCTGAAGCGGCATATATCAGGAGCAAGGTAGGGAACCACCGCAATGTCCGAGGTATAGATACAATTGCTTCTCATAAATGGTAGTAACATTGTGTCAACAGCAGCTGGATCGCCTTTAACCATCACTAGCAAATATGTCCGTGCATTGCAACGGGAGAAAACAAATCACATAGCTCTAACCGAATAAGCATGACTCAAGACTCTTCACCGGTATGTGTACTTCGTTTCAATGTGACACACTGTCATCTTGACTTATCCTCCTTCTGACCCTCACCGTCAAAGGGGTTGTGCCTACATGATCACAATGCATCCAAAAACATGATGAATCCTAAGGCAGTGATCTGGTCCACCGGATGACACACCTGACATTGAATTATGACAATGTAAGGATTTTTTAAATATATTCTCACATGAATTCAACTTTAGTGCTCACTGATTTCTACTACACAACCTTCTTCTTGTAGACGTTGTTGGGCCTCCAAGTGTAGAGGTTTGTAGGACAGTAGCAAATTTCCCTCAAGTGGATGACCTAAGATTTATCAACCCATAGGAGGCATAGGATGAAGATGGTCTCTCTCAAGCAACCCTGCAACCAAATAACAAAGAGTCTCTTGTGTCCCCAACACACCCAATATAATGGTAAATTGTATAGGTGCACTAGTTCGGCGAAGAGATGGTGATACAAGTGCAATATGGATGGTAGATAATAGTTTTTGTAATCTGAAAATATAAAAACAGCAAGGTAACGAATGATAAAAGTGAGCGTAAACGGTATTGCAATGATAGGAAACAAGGCCTAGGGTTCATACTTTCACTAGTGTAAGTCCTCTCAACAATACTAATATAATTGGATCATAAAACTATCCCTCAACATGCAACAAAGAGTCGCTCCAAAGTCACTAATAGCGGAGAACAAACGAAGAGATTATGGTAGGGTACGAAACCACCTCAAAGTTATTCTTTCCAATCAATCCGTTGGGCTATTCCTATAAGTGTCACAAACAGCCCTAGAGTTCGTACTAGAATAACACCTTAAGGCACAAATCAATCAAAACCCTAATGTCACCTAGATACTCCAATGTCACCTCAAGTATCCGTGGGTATGATTATATGATATGCATCACACAATCTCAGATTCATCTATTCAACCAACACAAAGGACCTCAAAGAGTGCCCCAAAGTTCTACTGGAGAATCACGACGAAAACATGTGCCAACCCCTATGCATAGGTTCATGGGAGGAAGCCGCAAGTTGTTCACCAAAACATACATCAAGTGGCATGTGGTATCCCATTGTCACCACAGATATCCACGGCAAGACATACATCAAGTATTCTCAAATCTTTAAAGACTCAATCCGATAAGATTACTTCAAAGGGGAAACTCAATTCATTACAAGAGAGAAGAGGGGGAGGAGAAACATAGGATCCAACTATAATAACAAAGCTCACGATACATCAAGATCGTGCCAAATCAAGAACACAAGAGAGAGAGAGATCAAACACATAGCTACTGGTACATACCCTCAGCCCCGAGGGAGAACTACTCCCTCCTCGTCATGGAGAGCACCGAGATGATGAAGATGTCCACCGGAGAGGGATTGCCCCCTCCGGCAGGGTGCCGGAACGGGTCTAGATTGGTTTTTGGTGGCTACGGGGGCTTCTGGCCGCGGAACACCAGATCTATCTTGCGTTCTGGAAGTTTTAGATCACGTAGGTATATATGGGTGTAGGAGGTACGTCAGGGGAGCCACTGGGGCCCCACGAGGCAGGGGGCGCGCCCTAGGGGGGTGGGCGCGCCCCCCACCCTCGTGGGCAGCTCCCGTATCTTCTGACGTGGGGTCCAAGTCCATCAGGTGTGTTTCCTTCCAAAAATAACTTCTCCAGTTGATTTCGTTCCGTTTCGACTCCGTCTGATATTCCTTTTCTTCAAAACACTGAAATAGGCATAAAACAACAAATCTGGGCTGGGCCTCCGGTTAATAGGTTAGTCCCAAAAATAATATAAAAGTGGATAATAAAGCCCAATATTGCCCAAAACAGTATATAATATAGCATGGAGCAATCAAAAAATTATAGGTACATTGGAGACGTATCAAGCATCCCCAATCTTAATTCCTGCTCGTCCTCGAGTAGTTAAATGATAAAAAGATAGTTTTTGATGTGGAATGCTAGTTGGCATAATTTCAATGTAATTCTTCTTAATTGTGGCATGAATATTCAGATCCATAAGATTCAAGACAAAAGTTTAATATTGACATAAAAATAATAATACTTCAAGCATACTAATAAAGCAATCATGTCTCTCAAAATAACATGGCCAAAGAGAGCTATCCCTACAAAATCATATAGTCTGGCTATGCTCCATCTTGACCACACGAAATATTTAAATCATGCACAACCCCGATGACAAGCCAAGCAATTGTTTCATACTTTTGATGTTCTCAAACTTTTTCAATCTTCACGCAATACTTGAGCGTGAGCCATGGACATAGCACTATAGGTGGAATAGAATGGTGGTTGTGGAGAAGACAAAAAGGAAGAAGATAGTCTCACATCGACTAGGCGTATCAACGGGCTATGGAGATGCCCATCAATAGATATCAATGTGAGTGAGTAGGGATTGCCATGCAACAGATGCACTAGATCTATAAATGTATGAAAGCTCAACAGAAGAAACTAGTGGGTGTGCGTCCAACTCGCTTGCTCACGAAGACCTAGGGCATTTGAGGAAGCCCATCATTGGAATATACAAGCCAAGTTCTATAATGAAACATTCCCATTAGTATATGAAAGTGACAACATATGAGACTCTCTATATGAAGAACATGGTGCTACTTTGAAGCACAACATATGAGACTCGCTATATCATGGTGCTACTTTGAAGCACAAGTGTGGAAAAAGGATAGTAGCATTGCCCCTTTTTTATTTTTTTATTTTTTTGGCCTTTTTTTATTTGGCCTTTCTCTTTTTTTGGGACAATGCTCTATTGAATGATGATCATCACACTTCTATTTATTTGCAACTCAATGATACAACTCGATACTAGAACAAAGTATGACTCTATATGAATGCCTCCGGCAGTGTACCGGGATATGCAATGAATCAAGAGTGACATGTATGAAAGAATTATGAATGGTGGCTTTGCCACAAATACAATGTCAACTACATGATCATGCAAAGCAATATGACAATGATGAAGCGTGTCATAATAAACGGAACGGTGGAAAGTTGCATGGCAATATATCTTGGAATGGCTATGGAAATGCCATAATAGGTATGTATGGTGGCTTTTTTGAGGAAGGTATATGGTGGGTTTATGGTACAGGCGAAAGTTGCGCGGTACTAGAGAGGCTAGCAAAGGTGGAAGGGTGAGAGTGCGTATAATCCATGGACTCAACATTAGTCATAAAGAACTCACATACTTATTGCAAAAATCTATTAGTTATTGAAACAAAGTACTACGCGCATGCTCCTAGGGGGATAGATTGGTAGGAAAAGACCATCGCTCGTCCCCGACCGCCACTCATAAGGAAGACAATCAATAAACACCTGATGCTCCGACTTCGTTACATAACGGTTCACCATACGTGCATGCTACGGGAATCACAAACTTCAACACAAGTATCTCTCAAATTCACAACTACTCAACTAGCATGACTCTAATATCACCATCTCCATATCTCAAAACAATCATCAAGCATCAAACTTCTCTTAGTATTCAACACACTCATAAGAGAATTTTTATTATTCTTGAATACCTAGCATATTAGGATTTTAAGCAAATTACCATGCTATTTAAGACTCTCAAAATAATCTAAGTGAATCATGAGATATCAATAGTTTCTATAAAACGAATCCACCACCGTGCTCTAAAAGATATAAGTGAAGTACTAGAGAAAACAACAAACTACTCCGAAGGATATAAGTGAAGATCAATGAGTAGTCGAATAACTATGCAACTATGTGAAGACTCTCTAACATTTAATAATTTCAGATCTTGGTACTTTATTCAAACAGCAAGCAAAGCAATATAAAATGACATCTAAGAATAGCAAACATCACATGAAGAAGCAAAAACTTAGGATCAACCGATACTAACCGATAGTTGTTGAAGAAGAAAGGTGGGACGCCAACCGGGGCATCCCCAATCTTAGATGCTTGAGACTTCTTGAAATATTATCTTGGGGTGCCTTGGGCATCCCCAAGCTTGAGCTTTTGTGTCTCCTTAATTCCTCTCATATCACGGTCTCCCTAAATCTCAAAAGCTTCATCCACACAAAACTCAACAAGGACTCGTGAGATAAGTTAGTATAAACCATTGCAAAAACCTTATCATACTCTACTGTAGCAAATCACTAAAATTATTATTCAACATTGCATACAAAATTCCTCTGCATATTTAATAGTCCTATCCTCAAATAGAATCATTAAAGAAGCAAACATATGCAACAGCAATCTGCCTAAACAGGATAGTCTGTCAAGAATGCTGCAACATCCATACTTCCATAGCTCCAAAAATTATGAAAGAAAATTCCCACTGTAGTAAATTTATCAGATCTTAATATGCAAAAGGTTTCAACATTTTATCGCATTCTGACTTTTCTAGGGAATTATTGCAACAGCGGTAAACTTTCTGTTTTCAAGCAGCAACATGAAGACTTGTAACATAGGCATAGTAAAGGCTACCAATGCCACTTTTATTGAAATAAAAGATGCAAAACATTGTTCTAAATAACAGCAAGCAAATCCTAACAAAATAAATTGATGCTCCAAGCTAAACACATATCATGTGGGGAATAAAAATATAGCTCCAAGTAAAGTTACCGATGAACGAAGACGAAAGAGCGGATGCCTTCCGGGGCATCCCCAAGCTTAGGCTCTTGGTTATCCTTGAATATTACCTTGGGGTGCCTTGGGCATCCCCAAGCTTAGGCTCTTACCACTCCTTGTTCCATAGTCCATCGAATCCTTACCCAAAACTTGAAAACTTCACAACACAAAACTTAAAGTAGAAAACTCGTAAGCTCCGTTAGTATAAAATAAATCACCACTTGAAGGTACTGTAATGAACTCATTCTTTATTTATATTGGTGTTAAAACTACTGTATTCCAACTTCTCTATGGTTTATAAACTATTTTACTAGCCATAGATTCATCAAAATAAGTAAACAACACATGAAAAACAGAATCTTTCAAAAACAGAACAGTCCGTAGTAATCTGGATCAAACGTATACTTCTGGAACTCATACAATTCTCAAATAAATTGCTTGACCTGAGGAATTTATCTATTAATCATCTGCAAAAATAATTAACTAAATATCACTCTCCAAATATAAATGGCAGCAATTCTCGTGAGCGCTAAAGTTTCTGTTTTTGACAGCATGATCAACAAGACTTTCCCCAAGTCTTCCCAAAGGTTCTACTTGGCACAAACACTAATTAAAAGCATAAAACCACACCTAAACATAGGCTAGATGGATTAATTATTATTAAACAGGAACAAAAATCAAGGAGCTAAAATAAAATTGGGTTGCCTCCCAACAAGCGCTATCGTTTAATGCCCCTAGCTAGGCATGATTATTTCAATGATGCTCACATAAAGGATAAGAATTGAAACATAAAGAGAGCGTCATGAAGAATATGACTAGCACATTTAAGTCTAACATACTTCCTATTCATAGGGATTTTGTGAGCAAATAACTTATGGGAATGAGAATCAACTTGCATAGGAAGGTAAAACAAGCATAACTTCAAAACTTTAAGCACATAGAGAGGAAACTTGATATTATTGCAATTCCTACAAGCATATGTTCCTCCCTCATAATAATTTTCAGTAGCATCATGAATGAATTCAACAATATAACTAGCACCTAAAGCATTCTTTTCATGATCTACAAGCATAGAAAATTTACTACTCTCCACATAAGCAAAAATTTTCTCATGAATAATAGTGGGAGTATCATAAGAGACTTGAATACTATAAATTGCTTCCACATTAAAAGAGTAATGTTCAGAGAAGGGGTAATCATAATCATGACAAGTTTTATAAATATAATCACTACTTTTTATAGCATAAGTATCATCACAATAATCATCATAAGTAGGAGGCATGCTATCATCATTATAAACTTGCATATCAAAACTTGAGAGGCTAAAAATATCATCATTATTAAACATAGCATCCTTAAGCTTGGGAAAAACATTAATTGCAGCAAATTTATTCTCAAATATTTCATCCTCATCAAACATAGCTTCCCCAAGCTTGGGCCTTTTCATATCATAAGCATAATCACTCTCATCATTAATTGTATGAATAGCCCCAATAGTATAGCAATTATCATATTCTTCCAAGCAAGTGCCAAAAAGATTTTCAAGATCATAAGACGTATCATTATCTTCCACAATTATATTTTCATGAGGCACAATAGTAATAGGAGCAGCATTATTTGGAAGAGATATCTTTTTACCTCTCTTCCTTTTTCTTTTCTTTTCTTCACCACATCATGTGTGGGTTCAATCCTCTTTTTGGAGCTCCTTATTAATGAGATTGGTTGAATAGGAGGCTCTTCCTCGTTACTTGATTCATCATAAGAAATAATAGGAGGGTATCGGGAAGTCTCTTCCCTTTCATTAGTATTCTCTTCATCTTCTATTTGTTTTCTTTTCTTTATGTAATTGGCAATATAAGGATTTTCAATGCAATTCACCACACAATACATATAAATATTTTCTAGATCAAAATCAAGAACTTTATCAAGGGCAAATTTTGGAATATCCTTAGTTATACGTTTCATTTCTTCATAACCCAAAAGAAGGCTAAGCTCTTTATGATGCTCAAGGGTAATCAAATTATCACAATATTTGGACACGACTTGATCATGAAACAAATAGCATTGGAACTTTAAATGACCATGTTCATTGCAAAGTTCACAAGGAGCATGAAAAATATTGAATCTTTCAGCACATTCATCTAGCTCTTCTTGCAACAATTTGGTTTCTAAGTACTTATGCCTCTTGCAATATCTATCTTCCCTATTTGGTGTGTACTTGCAAACCCAGTCTACTCCACAAAAATTGACATGTTTATAGGAGGAATTTACATCATAACTAGTGCAATCATCATTAGCATCATGGATATTCAAAGAATTCGTACTAACAACATTGCAATCATGCTTATCATTCAAATATTTAGTGCCAAACATTTTGTAGATTTCTTCTTCTAGCACTTGAGCACAATTATCCTTTCCATCATACTCACGGAAGATATTAAAAAGGTGAAGTGTATGAGACAAACTCAATTCCATTTTTTATAGTTTTCTTTTATAAACTAACTAGTGATAAAACAAGAAACTAAAAGACTCAATTGCAAGATCTAAAGATATACCTTCAAGCACTCACCTCCCCAGCAACGGCACCAGAAAAGAGCTTGATGTCTACTACACAACCTTCTTCTTGTAGACGTTGTTGGGCCTCCAAGTGCAGAGGTTTGTAGGATAGTAGCAAATTTCCCTCAATTGGATGACCTAAGGTTTATCAATCCGTAGGAGGCATAGGATGAAGATGGTCTCTCTCAAGCAACCCTGCAACCAAATAACAAAGAGTCTCTTGTGTCCCCAACACACCCAATACAATGGTAAATTGTATAGGTGCACTAGTTCGGCGAACAGATGGTGATACAGGTGCAATATGGATGGTAGATAATAGTTTTTGTAATCTGAAAATATAAAAACAGCAAGGTAACGAATGATAAAAGTGAGCGTAAACGGTATTGCAATGATAGGAAACAAGGCATAGGGTTCATACTTTCACTAGTGTAAGTCCTCTCAACAATACTAACATAATTGGATCATAAAACTATCCCTCAACATGCAACAAAGAGTCACTCCAAAGTCACTCATAGCAGAGAACGAACGAAGAGATTATGGTAGGGTACGAAACCACCTCAAAGTTATTCTTTCCAATCAATCCGTTGGGCTATTCCTATAAGTGTCACAAACAGACCTAGAGTTCGTACTAGAATAACACCTTAAGACACAAATCAAACAAAACCCTAATGTCACCTAGATACTCCAATGTCACCTCAAGTATCCGTGGGTATGATTATATGATATGCATCACACAATCTCAGATTCATCTGTTCAACCAACACAAAGGATCTCAAAGAGTGCCCCAAAGTTCTACCGGAGAATCATGACGAAAACATGTGCCAACCCCTATGCATAGGTTCATGGGAGGAACCCGCAAGTTGGTCACCAAAACATACATCAAGTGGCACGTGGTATCCCATTGTCACCACAGATATCCACGGCAAGACATACATCAAGTATTCTCAAATCTTTAAAGACTCAATCCGATAAGATTACTTCAAAGGGGAAACTCAATTCATTACAAGAGAGAAGAGGGGAGGAGAAACATAGGATCCAACTATAATAGCAAAGCTCGCGATACATCAAGATCGTGCCAAATCAAGAACACGAGAGAGAGAGAGATCAAACACATAGCTACCGGTACATACCCTCAGCCCCGAGGGAGAACTACTCCCTCCTCGTCATGGAGAGCACCAGGATGATGAAGATGGCCATCGGAGAGGGATTGCCCCCTCCGGCAGGGTGCCAGAACGGGTCTAGATTGGTTTTTGGTGGCTATGGAGGCTTGTGGCGGCGGAACTCCCGATCTATCTTGCGTTCTGGAAGTTTTAGGCCACGTAGGTATATATGGGTGCAGGAGGTACGTCAGGGGAGCCACGGGGGCCCCACGAGGCAGGGGGCGCGCCCTAGGCGGGTGGGCGCGCCCCCACCCTCGTGGGCAGCTCCCGTATCTTCTGATGTGGGGTCCAAGTCCATCAGGTGTGTTTCCTTCCAAAAATAACTTCTCCAGTTGATTTCGTTCCGTTTCAACTCCGTCGGATATTCCTTTTCTTCAAAACACTGAAATAGGCATAAAACAACAAATCTGGGTTGGGCCTCCGATTAATATGTTAGTCTCAAAAATAATATAAAAGTGGATAATAAAGCCCAATATTGCCCAAAACAGTAGATAATCTAGCATGGAGCAATCAAAAATTATAGGTACGTTGGAGACATATCACTCACCACTGATGCATGTCTAATTTAGTTGGGTCTCTCAAATCTCACAATTTTCATTTGCCCTCACATGAATCTAGATTTTTAGGGCTCACCGCCGATGCATGTCCGATTTAATTGGGTCTCTCTCAAATCCCACAATTATAATGCGTCCCCCACATGAATCTGGTTATTTTTCGAGCTCACAAATTTGGTTTTAGGGCTCACCACTTATGCATGTCTGATTTACATGGATCTCTCAAATCCCACAATTATAATGTGTCTCGCACATGAAACTGGATTTTTAGTTCTCACCGCCGAATCGAGAGGGAAAGGCGAAGAGTCGGTGGACGGTTGCCAGTTTTCCACGGTACACGAAGAGGCGTCCCAGCCTACACGTCCTTTCCGAAATTGTACAAAAGGACTCGTCGTCGTCTTACTAACATGTTGGAACGGGACCACATGTCAACGAAACATGGTGTGTAATTTCTCGTGCAAAATGCGATCTGGCCGCGTTGGCCCGAAGTGCTGTATTATTTCTCGACTTTATTTTTTTAATGGCGTGCCATTCAGTTTTGAAGCACGACTAACGGGTACTATTTGCAGAGAAAATGTAAACTACTCTACCACTACTCCACCTCTTGTACTAGTAGTATAAAAAAGTTATATAGGCTGGAGCTTTAGAGCTTTCTTGCTAAGGGTTGCCCACTTGCTTCTCACACTATCACCCTCTCTCCAGATCTAAAAAAGATGGCCTCGCTATCCCTCCTCACCGGTGGTCACGGATCCACTGGGGAAGAAAAGGACGTGCATCATTGATGCACTCGTTGTCGGCGAGCGAGGTCACGCACTGACAACAAGGCAGTCCTCTCAGACCTAGCGCCCGCGCGGGATTGCGTCCATCCCCAAGCTCACTGCCGTAGTGCGTGCGGAGGACGATGACCACGAGCGAAGCCACTTCCCACCGACCCTCAGGTATGCTACCTCTTTTCGAACCATACCCTTGTTCTATTGCCCCATCTGCCATGTCGTTGCATGTGGACCTTTTTCCACTCCACCATCTTCCCAATTTGCTATCCTCTACTCTGCTGGTCACGCAGATGAAAACCTTAATTTGCACTATTAA
This sequence comes from Triticum aestivum, assembly GCF_018294505.1. Classification (NCBI taxonomy): domain Eukaryota; kingdom Viridiplantae; phylum Streptophyta; class Magnoliopsida; order Poales; family Poaceae; genus Triticum; species Triticum aestivum. Next base: position 157,622,658 of record NC_057809.1, read on the forward strand.
AGGAAACCCTACTTCATGCAGACTAATCCATGTCTGGGTTGAATAAGGAAAGGAAGGGAGACTGTACTGTCCAAGAGAGTAGGCATCGAACCCACATCTAGGTTGCAAAGGGGAAAAATCAGTACCTAAGGAATGAGGCTCGTGTCTCTTGGTTGAAGAACGGTAGAAAGGCATGACAACATAGTAGAGAATGACCAGGTCGATCGGTTTGTTGTCCTCACATAGGAAAAAGGTGGCTAAACATAACAAAAATGGGACGTAATCCACTTATGCTGCCTGGATATTTGTTGCTCTGGGCAACCATACCTCCCTCACCACTCTATGCGTCCATGGAGGTACATCGTATTGGTGTGCTCACTGTCCGAATGGAGCTCCCATGCTCTTATTGTCACTTTTTTGCTGTTAGTATAACGCCAGCAGTCAAGTCAAGCAATGCTACTACTAAAGTGATGCCACATTTAACTAATGCCGCACTCAGTCTAATGCCGCCGATAAATTTAAGCAATGCCATTCAATGTCACTGGATTATTTCAGGGTTAGCTATTGATTGTGGATGTATTGAAGATTTTTCAGCTAAGGCATTTTAATGCTGTTGCACAACCAGTATACCAACGGTGAAACTTGTTACTACCTTCAGATTTTTGCACTTTTAATGCTTATAGATTACATACCTCACTTTCATGAGATAAGTTAATTTTTTTGTACGGTGTCACCAAAATGCCAAGTCGCTGATTTCATTTTATTTTGGTTAAACTGCACAAAAAATTATGAAGACAAGAGGAGAGGTCAAGAGTGGGCACCTCCTCCTCTGGCTGTTCTCTTGATTCGTTGGATCAAGTTTTTATGTTTGATCGATTATCAAGATTGGGATAGCAATTTTTAAGGTTCCCCCGAGTTTGAAATGATATTTACCTTGGAGGTACATGGTTTGCAATTTTTTTATACTGTCATTAGTTAATAATGCTAGTTACCTTGAGACTTTTGTATTTGGTTTAATGCTCATGCACAACTAGTATACCAATGTTGAAATGTGTTACCTTTACATTTTGTATTGTTAATTCTTAAAGAAATCTTCCAGTGCCAGAGTTTATTGAAATATGTTCAGTAAAACCATTGTACTGTACCCTGTAATAAAATAACTACTCTACTGTTGCACTAGTCACTAGATTAGTGTATATTAGTAGTATTCGAGATTCCGAATGGTGTTGCATTAGCGTATGGACATAAATAAAGTGTGGCAAGCTTTCCCAGATATGTGCTCAAGAAAACTACTACCTGTTTTTCTAAATACTACATGTTTGGGTACTTTAAACTGAACTGCAAAAAAGTCTTATATTAAGGAACAGAGGGTGTAGAGTTCACTCAAATTATCCTGGTAAATCTAGTCACACCTTTGTTAAATTAATGTTCATTATGTTATCGAAGGAGATCTGTAAGTTTGTCTCTAATGCCTGTCGACTACATACCTGACATCATGATGTAATGTTAAGTCATTTCCTTTTGCATAGTGTCACGGAATTGTCAAGGCGTTGATGGCATTTTATTTTGGTTGAACTGCACAAAATATGCTCAAAAGAAGAGGAAAGGTCAGGAATCGATCATTCTTTCAGAAAGAACTATATATGCCTTTCTGACATCAGTTGTTGTTACCTTATTTATTCCTTCAAACAAGTGGTTAGAAACAGTCTTACTACCTTTTCCCATTAAGAAATTGGAATGCTTATATTTGTGAGTCTATGCTTCAACTAGTGACACTTCTATAGTAATCACACTTTCAATATCTATGCAAACAGGGATGCTCGATATTAGTGGAACTGCACAAAAAGTCCAACTGGTTGAACATTAGGAGCATGTTTTCTTCCAAACCTTTGGTGGCACTATGAGTTGTTCATTAAGAAGGTACATGGTTTGGTACTATCTTTCTACTCTTTTTGTACTGTCATTAAATAGTAATACTAGTGGTTTGCATGTGAATTTATTGGCAGGGTGGACCTACATTGGAGGTGTAGGACAGGATTCAATGATTGGATGCTCAATTTCTCGGTTGTATCGATTTCACCTCTTCCATCGCTGCAAACATGGATATCCTTGGTCTGATGAAGAATAGGCCCTATATTTCTTCTCTGAACAAGCAAATCAATTCAGTATGAAATTGTCCAGGGCAAAACATGACTGTATCAAATTGTCCAGTGCAAAACATGACAGATGCTAAGCGGAAGAGACATGTTTAAACCGAAAATACAAGGTGGGGTATATGTTTACTAGCTGCTTGATATTTGTGTAGACAGAGATGTCTGCCTGTTGCTATTTGGCAAACAGACAAAGTGACCGCAATTTTGGTTGAACTGCACAAGAGAATAGTATAGTCACTGCATGCAGTGCCATTTGAAAATAGACACAGAAAGATTGGATAGTCACTTCATGGACTGCAGAAAAGTAGTACTGTACTATTTATTGGCCAACATTAGGTGCTTCATTGCTTTGGTATGATTATACAATGGACATCATTTTGCCTAAGTTAAAGTTTGTATTCCGAAAATAGTCTCGCCATGTGATCAAGAGAAGACCAAATCATATTGCAGTGGATGTTCCTCCATCATGTGTGGTTCATTCTCATGGTTCCAGCTGTTGGTGAAACCACTTACGTTTGCAAGAGGAATTTTAGACTTCACAAACAAATTTGTCTTTCAGTCTGTACTGAATGTTGGCCAAGAGATGCATCCATGCTAGTAGGAAGAACATATGTTTTTTCTAGATCTTTGGTTTTGGAGCTACATATTTGTATATGATCTGTGAATCATTGAGATGCATTAACATGTTGATCTTATGTATGGGAATCATACTAGTTGGTTTTAGTTGTGGCTGATCTTTGCTTTTGGAGCTACATATTTGTATATGATCTGTGAATCATTGAGATGCATTAACAATTCCTTATATCTGTTCGCTCAGTGTTTACAAGTTACTGATTGATCACTAGCTAGCCTACTAATGTGCTCCTGGCTGTTTTAGTTGCGACACAAGATCTGAAGTGGCAGTTTTTTGAATAAAAATGCCTACCTCTGAAGAAACTGACAAGCTACTCGGAAGAAAATGCCATGCGAATCTAGAGAAACTGCCAACGAAAACGTTCGCAAATGCCTTATCTCCCAGCTAAAGTTCATCAACTAATGCCCTTGGCTGCGACTCGTTGCATGCTGCTCTGCGTACTAGCTGTGAGCGATTTTGAGTGCCTGCATGCAGCCGGCCGTAATTAAGGCAGCTAACTGATGCGAAAAAAGATGTGCTTTAATTTTTGCGGGCCTTTTAAATCCGTGGAATCATTATTGACAAGGAGGGAGATGATTCGAGTGCACTCATTTGACCGTCATGCCGGCGTGCGACCCAGCACGGACGGGACGGGACAGCACAGTCAGAATTTCAGTTTCTCTAGTTTTCCACAGCAAGCTGGCACGCTAAGCCATGCCTGCTTAATTATGCATTGAATTCTGATGACCGTCGCGCTTCCTTCCGCCTATAAGTACTGTTTCCCAGGCTTCTATGGTGGCACCGTGACCCCACTCTCCCTATCCTCATAAGCCCCCATCGGCCCAACGTCGCTCGCCACTTATCCTCGCTCTCGCCACGTCCGACATGCCCCCGCCCGTCCGCGATAGGCGAGGTCAGAGGCGGTCACTGCCGGAACTAGTGTTCGGTTTTTCATCGGAAGGCAGACGGAGGGAGGAGGCATTCTATCGGTCTTTAGATGGCAATGCGGAGATCGAGGACTTGTTGCAGCGTGACCGCCAGGCGGAGAAGCAGGAGTTGTTGGAGCGTGACCGCTTGGCGGAGGAGCAGCGTATCGCCGATTTGCACCGCCAGCGGGACATGGAGGAGCAGCGCACCAACGCTTGAGTCACGAGTAGAGCACCCGCACCTGGGCCGACTACGTGGAGACCGACCCCCGGCAAATAGCCCTGGAAGCTGTCGGGCACGCACGCGTTAGCGACGCCGATTTTTACTACCACCTCGTCAAGTGGGTTTCCCCCTTAGAAGCTGAAGCTTCGGTGGACCACGCCGGCATGGAAAGGGCCAACGCGCACGAGCAACACGCCCTATCGCACATCTAGCAAGTCCGAGGCGAGGCGGAGGACGCCGGTGCCGGCGTTTAGCGTGTAGCGCAGATGGCGGCCGACATCATCTTGTTAGCTAAGAGTAAGTTAGTACTTGTACGCTACTAGAGTATTAGTGGGAGTAGATAGTTAACTTGGCTATGATGGTTGTCAATATGGAAGTTCAGTACTCTATATGTGGATCAGACCTGTTACTTTGCTCTGAATGTTGAACTTTCCATTTGAACATACGGAATGGGTTATTATTTTTTTAAATGGGTTGTATTTGTCCTCCACGGGTTTAGAGGCTGACTTGTGGGCCTACCAAGTTGACGCGTACACAATCAGTAGATGGTTATACGTGGAGAGGATGACAATAGGGACCCGCCAAGCGGCCACGGTCATGGCAGTACGCAAGCAAGTGCCTCCTTATTTCAATCCAATAAAAATTGCTCCTCCTAATGGATTTCTAACATCTGGGTCCCATGCCATTATCACCGTAGTCAATAAACGAGAGAGTTGCACAACGAGCGGCTGACAACAGGGACCCAGCAGTTCGCCCAGTTATTTTTGTTTTGGGTTAATTTGATAAATGTCACTCCAAATCAGGTGTTTCTGAGAAATTCCATTGCAATTTCCAAACTTTGAAAAATGCCATTTCCAGTTGCATTTTTCGAAGTCTGGAGTGGAGTTTTTCAAAGTTTGCAAATTGCAGTGGCGTTTTCCAAAGTTTGCAAAAATTGCAGTGGCATTTTTCAAAGTTTGGAAATTGCAGTGGCATTTTTATGAATTGCCATATTTGTTGTGGCATTTATCTAGTTTATTTTTGAGACGGAAGTAGGGTGTCAACTGGGCTGTGCGAGGCACTCTGGCTTGTCTAGACTGCCTTCTCTTTTATGTTTACCACAGACCAGCCCAGTAGTTTTTTTCTTTATGAAAATGGCTAGCCTGGTTTTTTTGTGATTTGCCAAGTAAGTTGCTTTGTCAGGCCTGTTGGGCTGCAAATCTTTCAAGACGAGGAGAGCTTCATTTGGCTGGACGAGAAAATGGCCTATCAGTAATGAGAAACGGGCTGTACATTTTTAAAACACATCAAACCGACAATTACTTTCAAATTTCTTTTTTTTTTCATTTCAAGATTTTAAATTGCATTATTTTTTATGCGTGGACAATTTGTTGGATTTTATATTGATATACATTTATTTTTAAAATCAGTTTGAATGTGACTCGAAATTTCGGGATTAAAAACAGTTCGGACCGCACCGAAATATGCAACATTTCATATAATTTTTTAACCGTGGCTACAATATGGGCTGTAATGCTAACAAAAAGAATATGGGCTCCAAAAAAACCTTAAGAATTAGCAAATAAGCTATAAATTATTAGAAATAATGGCAGATGGGATGTTTTCCACAGATTTGAGGCTTTCCTAAAAAAGGTTGACGCAGAAGCAGTGACTATTGGATGTCCATCCAACGGCCGTCGTGCTTCTTCAATCTCTACTCTTCCTTCTCCAGCCGCTAAAACAAGCGTCGGCGGGACTGCCTGCTCCCTCATCCCCGCGGCCGGCTATGCTGCCGCGCAGGCCTCACCGCCCCACCATACTCCCATCGCTGGCCTAGCCATCCCTCTACTCACCCACACCTACTGTTATTCTCCGATGATGGCAGACGAACCAGTAAACCCTCGTACAGTCGTACTCCCCTCCACGTGGGAAACAACTGCCGAGGCTTCCCTGCCTCCATGTGGTTCCCTTCCTAGGCCTCACCGTCGTCCACCGCCCTGGTGCTCTCGGCGCGGCCTGGTCAACATGGTCAACGACCGACATGCATCTGAAGTGGACTGTACATGGAGAGGCTGACAGCTGGGTCCACGGCCACATGCAAGGAAATGCCTCCTTATTACGCGCAAAATAATGATTCCTCCACCTGACATCTGGGACCCACCGAAAGGGCCTCTGTATTTCATGAAAAAAATGTTACCGCCGGTGACAGCTCGGACCCACCAGCTATATCTTGCACGCAAGGAAGTGCGTCCTTATTACGCACAAAAAAATGAATACTCCCCTGCTAGTTGGGACCCAGTATAGTGGCAGGCTGACTTGTGGGCCTACTAAGTTGACGGGGACGGAGGGCTTTGTCAACTCAGTCAATATGCATGATTCTAGCTCCAGTGACCGTACGATGTCCATCCAACAACCGTAGTGCTTCTTCAACCTCTAGTCTTCTTGCTCCAGCCGCCCAAACCAGCATCGGTCGTGCCTCGTGCTCCTGCCTCCCGTGGCCGGCTACGATGCGGCGGAGGCCTCACCGCCCCTACTACTCCCACCGCTGGCCAGGCCATCCCTCTACTCACCCACACCCCCTGTTATTCTACGGTGACGGCAGCCTCACACCGCAGCGAACCAGTGAACCCTCATACTCCTCTATGTGTGGGCATCCACTGCCGCATCTTCCCCGGCTCCGCGTCGTCCCCTTCCTAGGCCTCACCATCGCCCACCGCCCTGGTGCTCTCGGCGCGGCGTGGTCAACGTGGTCAAGGAACGACTTCCATCGGAAGATTACTGTACGTGGAGAGGCTGACAGCTGGGTCCACGGCAGCCGCAAGGAAGTGCCTCCTTATTACGCAGAAAATAATTATTCCTCCACCTGACAGCAGGGACCCACAGGATGGACCACCATATTTGGCAAAAAAACGTTTCCCCCCTGACTGCTGGGACCCATCAGATGGGCCACCGTATTTCACGAAAAAAACGTTCCCCCCGTTGTCATCTCGGACCCACTGGAAGTGTCGCCTTATTACGCACAAAAAAATGAATACTCCCCCTGCTAGTTGGGACCCACCTTCGTGGGTGGCTGACTTGTGGGCCTACTAAGTTGACGGGGAGGAGTGCTTTGTCAACTTAGTCAATATGAACGATTCTAGCTCCAGTGACCGTACGATGTCCATCCAACGGCCGTTGTGCTTCTTCAACCTCTGGTCTTCTTGCTCCAGCCTCCCAAAGCAGCGCCGGTCGTGCCGCATGCTCCTACCTCCTGTGGCCGGCTGTGCTGCCGTGGAGGCCTCACCGCCCCCTACTATTCCCACCGCTAGCCAGGCCCTGCAGCGACGGCAGCCTGACACCACAGCCGAACCAGTGAACCCTCATACTCCTCTCCGCACGGGCTACCACTGTCGCGTCTTCCTCGGCTCCGCGTCGTCCCCTTCCTAGGCCACATCGTCGTCCACCGCCCTGGTGCTCTCGTCGCGGCGTGGTCAACGTGGTAAAGGAACGGCTGCCATTGGACGTGGACTATACGTGGAGAGGCTGACAGCTGGGTCCACGACTGCATCAAGGAAGTGCCTCCTTATTACACACAAAATAATCATTCCTCCACCTGACAGCGTGGACCCACTGGACATGCCACCTTATTTCACGAAAAAACGTTTCCCCCTGACTGCTGGGACCCACCAGCTACATCTTCACACGCAAGGAAGTGCGGCCGGGCAAAAAAAATGATTCGCCCCCCTGACTGCTGGGACCCACCAGCTACGTCTTTGCACGCAAGGAAGTGCCTGACAGTCGGGACCCACTTGGTCGAAGCGTACGTAGCGTTGTCATTCTGGTCGCAAACGTGTACGTACATACTGGTCGATGTAGAGGCGCGCACGTGTCGTAGTAGAGGCGCGCACGTAGCATGTACACGTACATACAGCGGCCAGTGTGCAAGAAAGAAAATACGGCCACGTATGTACATGCAGGCAGGGTCTCGAACGCCTATTCGCGCATAAGTACAGCCAGGGCTCGTGTACATGGCTGGGTCGGTACGGAGAAACAGCGTCGTCATCGTGTTCATGGGGAGCCAACCGGCTGGGTCGGAATGGAATGCGTCGTCATGTTTATCGGGAGGGCTTGGACGAAACAGCCGATGGAAACGAGGCATGGCGTACCGTAGAACGGAGGAAACGGCCTTGTGTTCGACCGGCCATGTTCAAAACAGGATCCTGTTCATCTGGAGGGGTCTGGCGTACCGCAAAACAGAGGAAACAGACCTCCTACGGTCGAAACGGGGGTCCTGTTGACCGGGAGGGGTGTGGCGTACCGCAAAACGGAGGAAACGGACTTGTGTTGGAGCGCTACGGTCGAAACGGGGCTCTTATTCATCGGGAGGGGTGTGGCGTACCGCAAAATGGGACTCCACGGGATACTGTTCATCTCCACTGTCGACCCCCTCTAGCCTCCACGGGCTACTATTCATCCACCGTCGACCTCCTCCAGCCTCCACCTACGACTGTTCATTCACGGGCTCCTGTTCATCCAGCCTCCACTGCGCGCTACTCCACCGGCTACTGTTCAACCAGCCCTCTCCACGGGCTCCTGTTCAACCACCCCTCCATGGTCTACTGTTCATCCTGTCCTCCACAGGGTGGTCCTATTCATCCTGCCCTCCATGGGGTCCTATTAATCCAGCCCCAACCGGCTCGATCGATCGGGGTACTGTTCATCCAGAGGCAACACCACGTGGTCCTGTTCAGCCACCCCCATCGGGAACTGTTCATCCAAACCCCCCAGCAACGCTCACTGTTCATCCAGAGGCAGCATCGATCGGCTTCAGTTAGCAGCAGTAGTGAAGGAATCGCTTGATCGGGTTCAGTTAACAGCCATCGATCGATCGCTCGGGTTAAGTAATGCGTAGCCTGCAGTGCAATCACTCGGGTTTAGTTAGAGCCCAACGCCTCGCTCGGGTTCAATTAGAGCCCAACGCCTCGCACACACGCGCGTACGTACGAGAGAAACGCGCATCGCTTGGCCCCCGACCACCCACCGTAACCGGGGACTCCCCGATATTTTCCGCGCCCTGGCTTCTACCATGGTTTTTTTCCATCATGGACGGCCCAAAGAATGTCATGCAGTTGCGTCTCCGGTCCGCCCAGGACGAAAAGCCCATTTTCTGTCATGTTTTTTTGTCATAGAAGTAGGACCCCATCACATCTATGATGATACTGGGTTTTGTCACAATTATCGTCATAGAAGTGTCATAGGTATGATAGAAAAAAAATTCATTCTGCCCAAAATGTCACGGATGTGTCTTTTTTAGTGTAGGTGCTTCGCCCCCTAAAAAAACTTGTTGCTTTGCGTGATCCATCGATACTAATACTAGTAATCTGGTAATCCCGACTAAAACGGCGCGGCCTGGTCTTTTCCCGCGCGATATGCTGGGAGGTTGGCTTAGTTGGGATTTTTAGGACGAGTAATGCTACACCTACGTAATCCCAGTTACATAATTAACATAATGTGAAATGTGTGAGCTGTTGATTGTAGATTGGGGGGAGGGAGGGGCCCATCACCATGAAAATCAAGGGAGGAGAGAGAGAGGCAATTTACCTTAACCCTTTCATAGGTTCCCGTAGATGTAGAAAGATGTGAAATGTGTGAATGTGTAGTGGACGTACTATTGGGGTGCCTAAGATAAATAGTGTATGTATAGACCCTATGTTCTTATTTTACTTCGTATGTTAGCTTTGTCTCGTTTCAATAAAAAGCAGAGTTGGTGATTATGGTGTGCCTGTCATCCTGCAATATAGGCCTTCCGATCTATATCTAACGGATGGGAAGGAAACTATGACAATTTACCCGCACTCCTCTCCACATTTGCAGATAAGGCCTTCTGAGGGAGTCCTGGATTAGGGGGTCTCTGGAAAGCCGAATTATATCCTTTGGCTGGATTGTTGGACTATGAAGAATACAAGATTGAAGACTTCGTCTCGTGTCCAGATGGGACTCTACTTGGCGTGGAAGGCAAGCTTAGGCAATACGGATATGTATATCCCCTCCTTTGTAACCGACCTTGTGTAACCCTAGCCCCCTCCGGTGTCTATATAAACTGGAGGGTTTTAGTCCGTAGGACAACATACAATCATACCATAGGCTAGCTTCTAGGGTTTAGCCTCTCCGATCTTGTGGTAGATCAACTCTTGTAATACCCATATCATCAAGAATAAATCAAGCATGACGTAGGGTTTTACCTCCATCAAGAGGGCCCTAACCTGGGTAAAACACCGTGTTCCCTGCCACCTGTTACCATCCTCCTTAGACGCACAGTTCGGGACCCCCTACCCGAGATCCTCCGGTTTTGACACCGACATTGGTGCTTTCATTGAGAGTTCCTCTGTGACGTCGCCAGAAGAAAGGATGTCTCATCTCTTCTTTAAAGATGATATTACTGTTGGGGGAGCTTTGGCTGTTGGCCGAACTCTCCGGCTAGGCGGTTTCATCATGACCGCCTGTTCGGCCGCCGCGCCGACGATGACTTCTCGGGTCATCGAAAACAGCCTCCACGTTAAGTTGGCACTCGCCGAACAGATGGATCCAGTGGAGTTCGCCTCCATAAACGAGCTCTTGGATCGCATCGCCACCCTAGGAGTCGCTACGGACTATGATCGGATTGGGCTTAAACCCGATCAAAGGGAGATTAACTCTCCGCCGGTCACCCATCATATTGTAGTGGTGGAGGAACAATGCGGCAACCTCTCCTCCATATTGAGGACCAACTATGTCCGGATTCCTGAGCTCTCCAAGCTGGATACCCGTTCGCGGCAGGACAGCATCCAATCCCTGAACTTAGAGTCAGGCAGCGGGCCAGGATTATCGGGCAACACCCCGGAACCAGAATTTCCAAAATTGGAAATTCCTCGACCCTTGGATCCCAGATCGGGTAAGGGTTCGGATTCAATTCCACCCACCCACCCAAACATAAGTGATCTTTCCCACATCAGGCAAGAGCCCCAGGAAACAGTACATCACCATTGGGCCAGATTCCTCCTTGCAATGAACAAGGTTAAAGACTGTCACGAGGAAGACGCAATCTTATTTTTCTGCAATAATTGCACGGACAAGGGAGTCCTTAACGCCATAAATCGCCGTGAGATATCACGCTTCGCTGACTTGGCATCCATAGTGTCAAAGTACTGTGCGATGGAAAGTGCCTGGAAAACCGAAACAAACTTTTGGGATAATCCGGCCCTAAATATGAACCCAGTCCGAAATAAAAGGGTGCACTATCAAAAGACACCCGGGTCAACTACCAAAAAGCAAAAACCCTCTATAGGGCATGGAACCGTACTGGAGGGATGGCTCGATGGACCCTGCAAAATTCATAGTACAGTGGATACAATACCAACGCACAGCCTTAGAGCATGTTGGATACTCCGGCAGGTGGCCAAAAGCGGTGAGGATCTTCTTATCCCAAATGCCACAGAGCACCATCCCGTGGATAACAATACGGTGTTAACAGTCTTTGAGACATTTGCGTCAAATAATAGGCGCAAGCGAACACTCCGCACCATGGCCGAAATCTGCCACGTAGCAGCAATAAATCCATGGAGTGACACGGCTATTACCTTCAATGCCAGTGATGAACCTAAATTCCGAACAGCCCGAGCACCAGTCGCACTGGTCCTCAGTCCAATTGTGGACGGCTTTCGACTCGCCAAGGTACTCATGGACAACGGCAGCGGATTAAACCTCATCTATGAGGAAACTCTTCAAATGATGGAAATAGACTGTAACTGCATTGAGCAAAGTAGCACAACCTTTAGAGGAATCATCCCCACTCGGGAAGCACGCTGTGGTGGGAAAATCACACTAGATGTGGTATTTGACACGCCGGATAATTACAAGTCCGAAGAAATTACATTCCAAGTGGCCCCGTTCAGTAGTGGTTTTCACGCCCTTTTAGGGCGGGAGGCATTCACAATCTTCCAAGCCGTACCCCATTACGGGTACATGAAGCTCAAAATGCCCGGGCCCAACGGAATCATCACTCTCGCCAGCGATCCGGACACGGCACTCTGCGCCAAAAACAAAACAGCCGCACTGGCCCTCGAGGCATTATTCGAAGCCCTCTCGGCCGAGGAATTAACCATGCTACGCCCCACAATGGATAGGGACGACGTGATACTCGACAAGAGATCCAAGTCCACCGCTTTTAAACCAGTGGATGAAATAGTCAAATTCCAATTCCACCCAACGGACCCTACAAAAATAGCCTCCATCGGGGCACAGTTAAACCCCGCTGTGGATGCCGCACTACGAGAGTTCCTGTGTGAGAACTGGGACATATTCGCCTGGCATCCCTCAGACATGCCAGGAATTCCACACAGGCTGGCCGAGCATAGCCTCAATATCCTAAAGGGATTCAAGCCGGTCAAGCAAGCTCTTCGGCGTTTCTTTGAACCTAAGAGACATGCCATGGGAGAGGAACTAGCCAAGTTATTGGAGGCCAGATTCATCAGAGAAATAAAACACCCAAACTGGCTAGCAAACCTGGTGATGGTACCAAAGAAGGACAAATCCTGGCGCCTATGTGTCAATTTCAAAGACCTCAATAAAGCTTGCCCAAAGGATCCCTTCCCCCTCCCACGCATCGATCAAATCATTGATGCTACCGCAGGACACGAGTCATTGTGTTTCCTCGACGCATACTCCGATTACCACCAAATCAAGATGGCGGAGTCCGACCAAGCCGCAACGGCATTCATCACACCATACGGTCCCTTCTGTTTTAACACAATGCCATTTGGGCTCAAAAACGCCGGCGCAACATATCAACGCATGATTCAAACATGTCTGGAGAAACAAATCGGCAAAAGAGTAGAGGCATACGTAGACGATGTGGTCGTCAAAACCAAACACGTCGACTCTTTGATAGGCGACTTCTGGCTCACATTCGACAACCTCGGAGGACATACGACATCAAGCTCAATCCGGAAAAATGCGTTTTCGGTGTACCAGCCAGAAAGCTCCTGGGTTTCATTGTCTCCAGTAGAGGTATTGAAGCTAATCCGGCCAAAATCCGAGCTTTGTCACAGTTGGCTACCCCAACAGACCTCAAACAAATCCAAAAGTTAACTGGATGCATGGTGGCTCTAAGCCGCTTTATCTCCCGCTTAGGAGAAAAGGGTTTACCCCTTTATCGCCTGCTTCGGCGCACCGAACACTTCAAGTTGACGGACGTGGCCACAGCCGGATTGGAAGAAATAAAGGCCATCTTGGCAACCAACCCAATCCTGGCCGCGCCAAACATCGGCGAACCAATGCTGTTGTACATTGCGGCAACTCACCAAGTTGTAAGCGCGGTGCTCGTTGTCGAACGGGAAGCGGACGGACATAAATTCCCTCTTCAAAAGCCGGTATACTATGTATCCACTATCCTCACTCCATGCAAATCATGGTACCCGCATTACCAAAAGATAGCATATGCGGTATTCATGGCATCACGGAAACTGCGACATTACTTTCAAGAGTGTTCGATTACAGTAGCCTCGGAAGTGCCACTTAATGATATTATAAACAACCGTGACGCTACGGGCTGGATTGCCAAATGGGCCATTGAGCTCCTCCCGTTCGACATAACATACAAACCTCAACGAGCCATTACGTCGCATGTATCGGCCGACTTCGTCGCTGAATGGACGGAGGTCAAACTCCCTAAAGAGTATGGCGCATACTCCAATTGGATCATGCACTTCAACGGTTCTAAAATGCTGGCTGGTCTAGGGGCTGGCGTCGTCCTGACGTCCCCAACCAGAGATACCGTTCAGTACGTATTGCAAATATTATATACAGACTCCAACAATGCAGCTGAATACGAAGCTCTGTTGCATGGTCTTCGGATGGCAATATTGATGGGCATTCAACGCGTGGAGGTGTGTGGGGATTCAAACCTCGCAATATCCCAACTAAATGGAGACTTTGACGCCAAGGATCCGAAAATGGCGGCCTATCGAAACGCCATCCTAAAAATGTCAGCTGGTTCGAGGGGCTCAAATTTCACCATGTGGCTCGGGAAAACAATCAGGCGGCGGATATCCTCGCCCGCATCGGCGCAAAATGTGATGCGGTCCCCCCAACATATTTTTGGAAAGGCTGTTCAAGCCATCCGTAGTATGGGAAGGGGACACCGGTAACAACAGTCCGGACCCGGCCAAAATACCCGAGTATTGAACTCTCTGACACAATCGGAGGCTCTGCCACCGAAATAACACCTTCAACCCACGAAATAATGGCCATTATTGCCCCGTGGACAGAACCATTCCTAGCCTACCTAACTAGATAGGAACTTCCGGAGGACCAAAATGAGGCACGCTGCATAGTGCGGCGATCCAAGGCCTACAGGGTCCATGAGGGAGAATTGTACAAAAAAAGCACTACCGGAGTCCTTCAAAGGTGCATCTCCGAAGAGGAAGGGCGGAATCTTTTGGCAGAAATTCATGCCGGACTCGACGGTCATCACGCCGCAGCCGGGGCTCTTGTAAGCAAGGCCTTCCGTACAGGATTCTATTGGCCAACGGCCCGGGCAGATGCACATGACTTGGTCCAATGCTGCGCCGGTTGCCAGCTCTTCGCAAATCAAAGCCACATGCCACCCACTGCCCTCCAAACAATCCCCATTACATGGCCCTTTGCGGTCTGGGGGCTTGACATGGTTGGACCACTTAATGGGGGAACCCACAAGAAAAAATACTTATTGGTCATGGTGGATAAATTCACCAAATGGATAGAGGCCAAACCTGTTAAAACAGCCGAATCCGGACCAGTGATAGACTTCATATCCGGGGTTGTACACCATTATGGCGTCCCCCACAGCATCATCACTAATAATGGCACGAACTTCACGGCCGACGAGGTAAAACTCTGGTGCAGCAAAATGGGCATCAAGCTCGATTATGCTTCAGTCTATCACCCACAAACCAATGGTCAAGTCGAGCGAGCAAGCAGTCTTATAATGAGTGGCATTAAACCCAGATTAGTGCGCTCCTTAACGGAGTCCAACACGCACTGGGTAGAGGAGCTTGACTCTGTACTCTGGGGGCTGCGGACCATGCCAAATCGTAGTACCGGATATACACCCTTCTTTATGGTGTACGGCGCAGGGGCAGTCTTGCCCTATGACATAATTCATGACTCACCTCGAGTGCGCATGTACGAAGAAAGAGAAGCTGAGCTCGATCGGCAGGACAGTTTGGACACCCTGGAGGAGGAGCGCAACATAGCCAAAGCCCGTTCCGCATTTTATCAGCAACAGGCTCGCAGATACCAAAGTAGAGAAGTATGGGCCAACACTTATAACGTTGGTGACCTAGTTCTACGCCCGCCGAATAAGAAAAAGAACAAGCTCGAGCCCAAATGGGAAGGTCCCTTCATTATTGACCAAGTTCTGACCAGTGGAGCGTACCGACTGCGGGATGCATCGACTAGTCGACTCGAGCCGAACCCATGGAACGCGACCAGGCTCCGAAGATTCTACGCCTAGCACCGGACTCTATGTTAGTCCCCTCCCTTTGTCCATTTTCTGCATATACATTATCTGTCTTGTTTCTCTTTCTTTCTTTCTTTTATTATTTCTCTAGGCCTTCAAGGGCCACCTTGTTCCTCGCTTGCACATTACAGATGCGCTAGCCACACTCTTCATACCTGGGGGCTTCTTTCACAGAAGCTTAAATTATTTATCTGGGCCTCATGCCCCACACATGTGTTATACTTCCACATGTACCTTTTTTCACCATTATATGCATCGATATGACTTAAGTTTTCACCAAGCTGGGTTGCCTGGCTCTTGTATTTATGCCCTACGTTCCCATTAATTTGGCTAGGGCATAAGGGGAGCACCTCTGCGATTGTTACTGCCGGGTCAGCCGGATGTGTACCTCAGACTGGGTGAAGCCAAAAGCTAGCGTTCTTAAGGGAATATTCGGTCGGTGAACAAAAGATGATTTTTATTTATTGTCCATATCTGCCCCAGATGTTTTTCCTGCGTTTCCTACCGTAGTCCGGACATGCACTTTAGGGCATGCTTACCCAGGGAAAGGAACCCTTAACGGAACTATTCTCCCTGGAAGATGTTTCTTACTACCCATGTAATATAACATAACTAGTTGGGCACTTGTCTGATAAAGCACTAATGACCCCTACGCCTGGTCTCCACGCATACCCCGGTTCTTATATAACTGAGCGGGTATTCGGATACACTCCGGACTATTGGGCCCGGAGGTTGAAGCGAAAAGGTCTGCAACGACAAATGATCTACAATCCGGCTAGAAGGCATTATAGATGTCACTTTAATTACAGACATGCAGACTAACTAAATTCCCCTTCTATACCATCCAACAGGCGGTCTAGCTTACAATCCCGTTGAGAATACTTTGCGGCTAATTCTTCTTGCCCATAAACTGAGCTAACGGGGATCTCTTTTCCGTCGGGCCCCATAGGTCCGACCTCGGCCATGTGATTTGGGTCTGCCTTGGTATACCGCGTCTTCACCGTGGCCCAGGCTTCTCTGGCGCCCTGTCAGCAGGCTGATATCTTCCATAATCGGAAGTGCCACCGTGCTCCCTTGAGCTTCTCCGAAAGCTCGGCAACGCCCTCTGGCAGGGAGACGGACGGCCACAAGGCCTGGGCAACACCCTGCATCACCTGCCGAACTTGTTCATGCAGATGTGATAGCTCGGACACAAGATCACCCGCAGACCCGAGCATTTCCTCCGCGGGATGACCCGACAGCATACCTATAGACATAAGGCTGTTAGTCGACTTCTTCGCCGAACTCCCTTAAAAGGATTCGTTCAAGCACTTACTGAAAATGCCGCACCGAAGCCGCTTATTCTCCTTCTTGGAGTCTGCAAGCTGGCTACGAACGTCTTTTAGTTCCACGCTCAGCTTAATATTGGCATCTTGGAGATTGTTTTTCTCCCGCCTAACCTCAGTCAGCACGCGTTTGCCAGCCTCTAGCTGTCGCATAACATGCTGGTCCTTTGGATTCTCTCTGGATTCATCTGCAACATCTGTTGTTAGATCTTCAGGCATGCCGCACGTTATATGGTAACCATCATTCTTAAAAGTAAATGTTACCAGCAGGTGACTTTTTTGGTTCCTGCAATGCGGCCACAGCAGCCCGCAGTTGGGTCTTGCATTCCTCTAGCTCCTGTGACAGCCTAGTATTCTTCTCTGTAAGAACTTGCACAATAAAGATGATCCTTAAATCAGTTCTACTAACTGTTTCAAGTATCAGGGGCTACTGATACATATAAATCGTCAGATTTACTCACCCGTACATCCTTTGTATACTGATCCGTGGCTCTGGCTAGACCATCTTGAGTAGCACGGAGGTACGCCTCTCCAGAATTGAAGGCATCAAACGCCTTTGGTGAGAAACAAGCATCATGGAGTACGGCCCGGCGGCGCCTATGATTCATGGGGCTTTCCACTTCTGAGTTTGTAGCGGATAATCTATCTGCATCCTCTGTAGGGGGATTATCCGGCGCTTGCCCCATATCGGCTTCTGCCTCCGTGTCCGGTCCTGGCGCCTGCCCCATATCGGCTTCTGCCTCCGTGTCCGGTCCCGGCGCCCGACTGGTGGAAGCGTGATCGGCAACATCGCCGGACATATTCCGGCGAGCATTTTTTTGTTAAATAAACGTGGGCGTCATTACATTTTGAGAAAGACGACAACCACGGAGCAGGGTTTTTCTTATACCTTTGCGCCGGCGTCTCCGTCCCGACCACCTTCCTTTTTGGCCTACCCGGCCTCGGTGCCTCTTGTTGGCGAGTTGCTGCGGGTTCGGCAGGGGGTCCCGAATGCCTTCCCTATAAAAGATGCCATGTGTATATGGTGGGTGAAGTGCCTAAAAGGGGATCCTAGTTTTGGAGTTGGGATTTTTGGTTTTTCTTACTTGCGATGTAGGGAGCAGTCCGGGATAGTCGGCCATAATGGCCACCATGGCATCATCGCAGCTTAACTGATAGAACTGTCGGTCTATCAGCTGCACAAATATAACCGAATCTTCTTCAAGTCTGGAGTCAAGGGCCCGGTCAGGGTCCTCTGGTTGTGGAGAAGGGCTGCTGACCTCCTTTATGGCTTTTCGCAGTTCCTGCCGCGAAGTGGCAAGGTGAATACTTATGAAAAAGAATGCGGGAAAATGGGAGCAGGGAGATATAACTTACCCAGCTTGGAGGATTGTACATGGAGAATCCATCCCGTGGCTTGATGCGGGTGAACTCCTCTTCCTCACCCTTGAACAATCCGGACAGAATTTTCGCTAATGCAGCAGCATTGTCCGGACCCTTACGCCCGCAGCGGGTGGCGTCATCCGCCCCGTTATAACACCACAAGGGGTGCCCACGGTATTGAAGTGGTTGCACTCCCCGCATTATGCAAATCGACATAACTTCGATTATTGTCAATCCTGATTGAGCAAGTGCTTTGATCTGGTTCATCAGATAGAGGACTTCCCTGTTGTCTTCCGCCTGGGGGCTCCGTGGGCACCAACTTCGGCGCTTCTTCAGAGGAGCATTCTTGAACTCAGGAAGACCCCGCCGAACAGGGTCCGGAAAGGGGAACGTCCTCCATATAAAACCATTCTGAAGGCCAGTCTTCGGATGACTTCTTCGGGGTACCGGACATGTATCCGGTATCGGCGATGCGCCATATTTCGGCTCCGCCCACTTGATAAAGTGATCTCCTCTGTATGCGAGGGACGAGGCAAAATAGCCTTTTCCACAGCTCGAAGTGAGCCTCACAGCCCAGGAACAACTCGCAGAGAGCAACATAGCCGGCGATATGTAGAATGGAGGCAGGGGTGAGATTATGTAATTGGAGGGCGTAGGAACTCCAGGAGCCCGCGGAGGAACAGAAGAATTGGAAATCTGAGTCCCCTTAGTAAATAAGGAACAAGGCAGACCCGCTCCCCCATGGAGGGACAGGGAAAGCTCTCCGCTTGCTCCCCGCCATTGTAGGTGGCAAGCCCGGCTCGAACGGGCACCATATACGCCGGAGGGAGAAATCTCTTAGTCTGCAGTTCGACTAATCGACTGTGCGGGACTGAACACCTCTCCCAATCACTGGGCTTAGGGCTACGGGGGCGGGAGGAGGAGCTGCGGAGGTCGGCCATGCTGGAATGGATCCTTCCAAAATGCGCTCTGATGGATTATCGCTGGGGGAGGATGGTATGGATCGGATCTAAGAATCCCCATCCCTTTAATAGACAATTTATTTATCTGGCTAGGGGGCGAATGTAAAAACGCCCTGGTGCCTCGTATTCATTCGACGCGTGGGAGAAAGATCTTATTGGGCATAGAAGCCAAGAGATTCAACATTTATGGAGCCGGACACTGCTTAAGAACACTTGAAAATTGGAGAAGAACCCGCCTTGTAATGCCGAAGACAACACTGTGCGCCGAACTCATCGTCATTGAAGCCTGGTTCGGGGGCTACTGAGGGAGTCCTGGATTAGGGGGTCTCCGGACAGCCGAATTATATCCTTTGGCCGGACTGTTGGACTATGAAGAATACAAGATTGAAGACTTCGTCTCGTGTCCGGATGGGACTGTACTTGGTGTGGAAGGCAAGCTTAGGCAATACGGATATGTATATCTCCTCCTTTGTAACCGACCTTGTGTAACCCTAGCCCCCTCCGATGTCTATATAAACCGGAGGGTTTTAGTCCGTAGGACAACATACAATCATACCATAGGCTAGCTTCTAGGGTTTAGCCTCTCCGATCTCGTGGTAGATCAACTCTTGTAATACCCATATCATCAAGAATAAATCAAGCAGGACGTAGGGTTTTACCTCCATCAAGAGGGCCCGAACCTGGGTAAAACATCGTGTTCCCTGCCTCCTGTTACCATCCACCTTAGACGCATAGTTCGGGACCCCCTACCCGAGATCCGCCAGTTTTGACACCGACACCTTCCGTCGTTCATCCTTTTCTCCCACAAGATCTTGATCTTCCGTGCAACGCACGGGCATCTTGCTAGTACTCCTACAATATACTATATTATTGTGAAAGTTCATATACACTGGTCGAGATTAATGCAAACACGACAGGTTTTGATTACATTTTGAACTTCAATAGGACGGAAAAATAAAAGAAACCCGACCCTAAACCTATTCTATGGTGGCGACCGACGTCCTCCATCTGCGATCTCTATGTACGGGGGCGGGGTTTAAGACCCGTGAAGTGAAGGTGCATTCTCCGGCGAGGAAGAGTAGAACACGGGATACATACTGGCCACTTGGCACACCATGCATGCCATGCCGCCTCCCATGCCCTACTCATCCTCGGAGGAGTCCCCGACCTCGACGGTGTGGGACGTTGGACGACGGCAAGTAGGACGCGTGGCTGACGGTGCTCCCATCCCCGACCGCCAGCGTGGCCACCGCTTGTGCGGTCACGTCCACGTCCGGCTAGGCCGCTATTGCGTCGCGAGAGGCGACTTGAGCAAGGGCGGCGACCTCGAGCTTCATCCCCGAAGGCAAGCTCTCCCACAAAGCGTTCGCGCTTGCGGTCATGGAAGATGTGGTGCCAGGTAGGAGGACGATGCGCTATAGTGTGGAGGTTAGCTGGGCGTTGCCGCTTTAAGTAGCACATTCCGGTGAGGCCAAGCATCATGGTGCGTCATTAAGTCACTGGAGTTGGTTCCTCGGGCACCGAGCCTCTTAATGATGGCATACGGATGTACGGCATGAATGTGGGCAGTTGGCGCCGACTGGGAATGCACCGCAAGATGGCGCGAGGGACGAGGGTTTTTGGTGTGCCAGGGTAGTCAGCTGCGGTCGTGGCAACGTTGGAGATGCCCTTTGCAAACATGTGATCCCCGCATGTCATTGAAAAAGCAAGACGACCCGGCATGCTCTCAGGTCCTGAGGATGCAGTTGGCCGTGCTACACCACTCCGCGAACGTGTCCCGGCTCCCCGTGCATCCTCGACGAGCCGGGTGTTGGGGTGTGTTCGGATTATGGCCAGAGTGCACCTTACCAAAATTTTGGCCATGACCCGAAGATTGGTCTTTGTTTGGATGGTTGCCATTTTTTTTGGCACACCAATGAACTCTAGCCAACTCTAGTTCATTTTTCTTGCCAATGTCGGCCAAATCACGGGCAACCAAAACTTCAACCAAAATTTTGGCTACCCAATGCTTTGATGGGGTAACCTTGGGCACAAACCAAACATACTATTGGTCGTGGAACCGCACTAACGCCACCCTCGGCACACTGAAACCGACCGTGTCTAGCGACGATGAGCGTGTCGCTCACCGCGGTCGCCGTGTCCAGAGGCAGTGCTGGAGCTGTGCCACATTGTTGGCCCCCATGACCCACATGAACGGTTGCCGGTGGCGACGAGGTCGTGGGCTAGCTCCTCCATTGGACTAGTCTATGCTACATCGTCCCGATAGGTGTGCCCCACATGTCGGTTTCCCTATTTTCCCGACCATATTCGAGCGTCAGTGCTCCGCGTTGCACATTAGGCATTTCACTGTGTAGGCCAAGCGAGACAACTTATTGTTTATTTGAGTCGTTCAAGTATAATCATGTGGCGTTTGCTTATTTCTCATTCCTCTCCAACCATCTTCTCCATCGATCATGTCGCCCTCCGGTCGAGTCCATCCTCGCGGATGTCTCATTTGAACATTCCACCGAGTATCATTCGCATGTGGGCCTAGACCATGCCTGTATTTCCAATGTTTTGTAATTTGTATGACATGCATACAAACAAATGGTTTGTTTAAAGTTTCACTTTGCCTCCACTACGTGTTGCTTCACGTCTTAGTTTTGACATCCCATTCGGTTCATGCCTCGACACATGTTGACGAGATCGATTGATGTTCAGAGATCAATTGCATGTCGTGCAAGGAGATAAAGGTTTGGTCTGTTT
>NC_057809.1:158004182-158014453 GCF_018294505.1 Triticum aestivum
GGCTGGATGAACAGGACCCCGTGGAGGGCTGGATGAACAGGACCACCCCGTGGAGGGTAGGATGAAGAGTAGACGGTGGAGGGCAGGATGAACAGTAGCCCATTGAGGGGTGGTTGAACAGGAGCCCGTCAAGAGGGCTGGATGAATAGTAGCCGGTGGAGTAGCGCGCGGTGGAGGCTGGATGAACAGGAGCCCATGGATGAACAGTCGCAGGTGGAGGCTGGAGGGGGTCGACGGTGGATGAACAGTAGCTCGTGGAGGCTGGAGGGGGTCGACGGTGGAGATGAACAGTATCCCGTGGAGTCCCGTTTTGCGGTACGCCACACCCCTCCCAATTAAAAGGACCCCTGTTTCGACCGTAGCGCTCCAACACAAGTCTGTTTCCTCCGTTTTGCGGTACGCCAAACCCCTCCCGATACACAGGACCCCTGTTTCGACCGTAGGAGGTCCGTTTCCTCCATTTTGTGGTACGCCAGACCCCTCCCGATCAACAGGACCCCGTTCCGAACGTAGGAGGTCCATTTCCTCCGTTGTGCGGTACGCCAGGACTCGTTTCCATCGCCTGTTCCGTCCAAGCCCTCCCGAGGAACACGGCCACGCATTCTGTTCCGACCCAGCCGGTTGGCTCCCACGCGTTCCGTTGCCTCCCGATGAACACGACGCATTCCGTTGCCTCCCCATGAACACGACGCATTCCATTGCCTCCCCATGAACACGACACATTCCGTTGCCTCCCCATGAACATGACGACGACACTGTTTCTCCGTTCCGACCCAGCCATGTCAACGAGCCCTCGCTGTACGTATGCGCGAGTAGGCGTTCGAGACCCTGCCCGTATGTACACATACGTGGCCGTATTTTCTTTCTTGCACCATGGCCACCTCTACTATGACACGTGCGCACCTCTACATCCACCAGTATATATGTACGTACACGTTTGCGACTAGAATGACAACGCTACGTACGCTTCGACCAGGTGGGTCCCGACTGTCAGGCACTTCCTTGCGTGCGAAGATGTAGCTAGTGGGTCCCAGCAGTCAGGGGGCAAAATACGGTGGCCCGTCCGGTGGGTCCCCGCTGTTAGGTGGAGGAATAAATATTTTCCACGTAATAAGGAGGCACTTCCTTGCTGCGGCCGTGGACCCAGCTGTCAGCCTCTCCACGTACAGTCCATGTCCGATGGAAGCCGTTCCTTGACCACGTTGACCACGCCGCGCCGAGAGCACCAGGGCGGTGGACGACGGCGAGGCCTAGGAAGGGGACGACGCAGAGCCGGGGAAGACGTGGCAGTGTATGCCCACGCGTAGAGGAGTACGAGGGCACTGGTTTGCAGTGGTGTGAGACTGTCGTCGCCGCAGAGTAACATGGGGTGTGGGTGAGTAGAGGGATGGCCTGGCCAGCGGTGGGAGTAGTAGGGTGCGGTGAGGCCTCCGCCGCATCGCAGACGGCCATGGGAGGCAGGAGCACGAGGCACGACCGGCGTTGGTTTGGGCGGCTGGAGCAAGAAGACCAGAGGTTGAAGAAGCACTACGGCCGTTGGATGGACATCGTACGGTCACTGGAGCTAGAATCGTGCATATTGACTAAGTTGACAAAGCCCTCCGTCCCCGTCAACTTAGTAGGCCCACAAGTCAGCCTGCCACTATACTGGGTCCTAGCTAACAGGGGGAGTATTCCTTTTTTTGTGCGTAATAAGGAGGCACTTCCTTGCGTGCGAAGATATAGCTGGTGGGTCTGAGCTGTCAGCGGCGGTTTTTTTCGCGAAATACAGAGGCCCTTTTGGTGGGTCCCTGATGTCAGGTGGAGGAATCATTATTTTGCGCGTAATAAGGAGGCATTTCCTTACGTGCGGCCATGGATCCAGCTGTCGGCCTCTCCACGTACAGTCCACTTCAGATGCATGTCGATCATTGACCACGTTGACCAGGCGCGCCGAGAGCACCAGGGCGATGGACGACGGTGAGGCCTAGGAAGGGAATGACACGGAGGCAGGGAAGACTCGACAATTGTTTCCCACGCGGAGGGGAGTACGACTGTACGAGGGTTTACTGGTTCGTCTGCCATCGCCGGAGAATAACAGCAGGTGTGGGTGAGTAGAGGGATGGCTAGGCCAGCGATGGGAGTATGGTGGGGCGGTGAGGCCTGCGCGGCAGCACAGCCGGCCGCGGGGAGGAGGGAGCAGGCAGTCCCGCCGGCGCTTGTTTGAGCGGCTGGAGCAGGAAGAGCAGAGATTGAAGAAGCACGATGGCCGTTGGATGGACATCCAACAATCACTGCTTGTGCGTCAACCTTTTTTTTAGGAAAGCCTCAAATCTGTGGAAAATAGCATACATCCCATCTGCCATTATTTCTAATAATTTTTAGCCCATTTGCTAATCCTTAAAGTTTTTTTGGAGCCCATATTCTTTTTGTTAGCATTACAGCCCAAATTGTGGCCACGGTTAAAAAATTATACGAAATTTTGCATATTTCGGTGCGGTCCGAACTGTTTTTAATCCCGAAATTTCGACTCACATTCAAACTGATTTTAAAAATAAATGTATATCAATATAAAATCCAACAAATTCTCCACGCATAAAAACTAATGTAATTTAAAATCTTGAAATGAAAAAAAGATATTTGAAACTAATTGCCGGGTTGATGTGTTTTAAAAATGTACAACCCATTTCTCATTACTGATGGGGCATTTTCTCGGTCAGCCGAATGAAAGCTCTCCTTGTCTTGAAAGATTTGCAGCCCAACAGGCTTGACAAAGCGACTTACTTGGCAAATCACAAAAAAACTGGGTTGTGGCCATGGACCTAGCTGTCAGCCTCTCCACGTACAGTACTCTTTCGATGGAAGTCGTTCCTTGACCACGTTGACCATGCCGCACGGAGAGCACCACGGCGGTGGACGACGGCGAGGCCTAGGAAGGGGATGACGCGGAGCCGGGGAAGACGCGACAGTGGAAGCCCGCGCGGAGAGGGGTACGAGGGTTCACTGGTTCGGTTACGGTGTGAGGCTGCCATCGCCGTAGGGCCTGGCCAGTGGTGGGAATAGTAGGGGGCGGTGAGGCCTCCGCGGTAGCACAGCCGGCCACGGGAGGCAGGAGCATGCAGCACGACCGGCGCAGCTTTGGGCGGCTGGAGCAAAAGACCAGAGGTTGAAGAAGCACTACGGCCGTTGGATGGACATCGTACGGTCACTGGAGCTAGAATCGTACATATTGACTAAGTTGACAAAGCCCTCCGTCCCCGTCAACTTTGTTGGCCCACAAGTCATCCTCCCACTATGGTGGGTCCCAGTTAGCAGGGGGTATTCATTTTTGTGTGCATAATAAGGAGGCACTTCCTTGCGTGTGAAGATATAGCTGGTGGGTCCGACATGTAGGGTGGGGCGGTGCGGCCTGTGCGGCAGCACAGCCGGCCACGGGAGGCGGGAGCTAGCAGTCCCACCGAAGCTGGTTTGGGTGGCTGGAGCAAGAAGATCAGATATTGAAGAAGCAGTATGACCATTGGATTAACATCCAACGGTCACTGCTGCTAGAATCGTTTGTGGACTAAGTTGACAAAGCCAAAGTACACGTCAACCTAGTAGACCCACAAGTCAACCTCCAAATCTGTCCCAAACAACATACAACCTAAAATTTCTAACCAAATTCAAAATAATTTTAAATCTAAATATACCTTAATTTAAATTCAATGAAATTTTACCCGCAAAAAAAACAATGAAATTTAAAATATCAAAATTCGAAAGAAAACAGTATTTTGGAACTAATTGTCTGTTTGCTGTATTTTTTCATTTTACAGCCCATTTATTATTACTTATAGCCCATTTCTTATTACTTATACCCCATTTTCTGGGCAAAATGCATCCCTCCTCGTCTTGAAAGATTTCCGGCCCAGCAGGGCGTAGAAAAGCAAGTAGGCCTACTTTGGTTATTCTGCAAAAAACAAAATAGCTGGCTAGCAATTTTCAGAAAGGAAAAAAACAAAATGGGCTGGTCATCTGCTAAACATATGAAATAAAAGCCTGGGATAGACGGGCCACGGGTCCCGCACAACCCAGTTGATACCCTTCTCCGTCCCGAAAAAACAAAATTACTACGCGCGCTGCTGGGTCCCTACTGTCATCCTCACCATGTACAGTCATCTCCTTATTCCTCTCGGTTGTTGACCATGTTGAAAACACCGGAGGGCTGCACCGCGGCGAGCGAACCAAGGCGGAGGACGATGGTGAGGCCTCGGACGGGAACGAACAGGAGCCGGGGCAGATCACAACCAGCCGTGGGAGGCGGGAGCAGGCGGTCCCGCCGGCGCTGGTTTGGCTTTGGCGGCTCGAGGAAGAAGAGACTGAAGAAACGCGATAGACGTTGAATGTCAATCCAACGGTCAAGGTTGGCACAATCGTTTGTTGACTAAGCGGACACCAAGTAGCATACTTTTTTACATATAGGAAGAAAACTGCGAGGAAAATGCGTTCGCCTGCCGTCCTCCTCACAGGGAACGTTCGCCACATAAGTGACTAGCACCCTTGGTTTTCAACCGAGAGGTCTTGGGTTCGAGTCCCAGGAACTCTCAATTTTGTCCTCCTTCCTTACTCGCAAAAAAGGGAAAGAAAATCAAAGACTTGGGAAGGCGTACAGAACAAGCTAGTGTACGAGTAAAGAGACGTTGCCGAATTTTAGAAAAAAAGAAAGACGTGCTCCTGTAGCTAGTTCGAATCCAAACCTAGACTATGACTATATATGGTGCTATGCTACTCTGCAAGTAATGAAACTGACATATCCAACGTTCGCTTCTCCTCTTCTCTACTTACTCTGCCTAGCATCAGAAGCTCTGGCCGCAACAACCATGTCCGCTGGCTGCTCGTCCACCTGTTCTTCAGCAGGCAACAACCAGATATGCGCCAAGTCGCAACCCGTACCATCGCTTGTGGGTCTCATCACACCCTCGCCGGCACGCGCACCGCAACCGATTACTCATCCCAACCCGCTGCCGTTGGTGTGGTGCCACTGCTGCAAATCATGTAGAATCATCCGTCGCGTCTCAACCACAATCCGCAACCCTGGCCGAGTCTTCTACAAATGCCCGAATCATGGGGTAATAATATGTTTAAGTGTTGTTCTGCTGCTTTCAGTTGCTGATTTTTTAATAGTTTGGTTGATGATCTACCAATTTGATTCGTGCAGAAAAGGGAAGACTCGTGTGATTTGTATTTCTAAGAAGTTGCTGATGTGGGGGAATGCAACTATGCTGATTATTTGATTAGCCGAGGAATCCCAATACCAGCAGGTTGGGGTGTTGGACAAGTAACTAAAGGAATGACAGAAGAGGAAGATGCAGAGCAGAAGGTTAAAGATGCAGTTCCTCTGATCATGGCCAAGCAATAGCTGCTGAACGGCCTTGACAGCAATGAGGAGATGAAAGAGCTTGTGAAGATAATGGGCAAAATTGATGTGCTCTGTAGGATGATTGTCTCTTTATTTGCAGTGTATGTAGCACTCGTGATGTATTCAGTGGCTACGACATGAGCACTTTGCTGAATCTAGTAATTAATGAAACCTGTGTAGCAGGCTGGGCGTAGTGTTGTGAACATCTAATGATTTCTATTAACGGAAATCAGGGGGTATCCCCTTTTGCTCATATAGATAAATAAATAGCAGAGGCCCTGTCGGGTCAGCTTTGTTCTCATTCAAAGACGTCGAGCAAATTGCAGTCCAACAGCAAACTATGTCATCAAATTCAAGTTTCACAACCAAATATGAGTACAACTAAACAACAATGTCATCACGTTTTAGTTTTCATACAATCACCAAACACAAATCTGTATACATAACAAGTGATGTTCTCACAGCAAAATACTAAACAACATGTTCATCAGGTTTCAGTTGTCATAGCAAACACAATTTCACATAGTAGATAAAAAACGTCTTCTCACAGGCGAATATGACAAAAGCAATGTAATCATCATCCGCAGTAGCAGCGTCAACATCTTCGCCATGTGTATCAGTCTGAATCGTAGTTCCCCACGGTGTTATCTTCTTCTTCGTCCTCAACGTCCTCGAACGTTGGCTTCTTCTTGATCAACTCTTGTATGTCCATAGCATGACAGGCAATCTTTTCGCCGGTGTCATTGACGTGATGGTTCTCAAAGATATTAGGAACATCTATGTTATCTTGTATATCAGGAGCAGTGTAAGCATCATCTTGTTGTGCAACTTCATTAAACGAATTCCTCTGCTCAAACCTTTGCAATACTCTCCAGTCATCGCTACTGTCTTCCAAGAAAAATATCTGTGTTGCTTGATTTGCCAAAATAAAAGGCTCATTGGTCTGGTACGCCGCCTTGACATTGATGGATTTGAAATAATCATCAGCTCTAGGTTTTGCGATCCTGGAAAACAGGTTATACCAACGACAACACAACAGAACCACACACTGATGATCCTCGAAACTGGAGATATACTGCAACTGAATAATGTCTGTTATGTTAGCATACATTTCAGTTGTCTCTTTGTCATACGTATCCGTGCTCATGATGGCACTGTTTTGTGTCTTCCTGCCTTCGTCTCGTGCAAGGGTGTTGTAGCGCACATCTCCAACAACGCAAGATTCATAATGTCTTACCCAACTATCAGGACCCATTGCTAGTGAGTAAAGGGCATCATCAACTGCCTGCCCATCCTCCCGCATCTTCTTAACCTATGGTTAGAAAATAGACAAGCTGATCATCTTATGTACTCAATATATTAAAAAAACTGATAGTGCACTTCAAAAGCTTACATGGTTCTTGAACCATTTCGCAAATCCTGCCATAACCAGTTTGTCAATGTTTCTTGGATTTTGCGGCAGCAACTCCTCTTTGTAGATGCTGCACAACATAGTGATCGCGTCAAACATCTAAATATATAAGAATGTGCTGCAAGTTTAGTAGATTACGATGTATAAGCTACAGTACTGCACTAACTTGATATAAGGTAGTATCTCAGGACAGTTATTCAACACATACCAAACCATTTTGTCCAAATCTTTAGGTTTGTCCTCTTGTCGTCTCTTCCCTGTAACTCGAACAGAATAATCGAAAACATTGAGCCCGGGATTGTCTTCACCCACCTCTTTGCTAAGCTGATCAGCTGTTTCAATGTATTTTGAGCAGAATGTCAACGCTTCTGTAGCAATGTAGGCCTCTGCAATGGAACCCTCGGGTCTAGCTCTGTTCTTAACATAGCCCTTGAAAGTGCCTAGCCACCTTTCAATAGGGTACATCCAGCCATACTGTACTGGACCTCTAAGTAGTGCCTCATCAGGTAGATGAACAACCAAATGCACCATCACATCAAAGACGGCTGGAGGATATATCTTCTCAAGGTCGCATAGGATAGTTGGTATCTTGTCTCTAAGACGCTCCAAAGCATCTATCCTGATATTCCTACTGCAGAGTTCCCTTAAGAATTGTCCCAACTCTGCTATTGCTCTGTATAAGTCAGGGCGGCCCAATCCTCTAAGGATAACAGGTAAAACCCTTCGAAGTAGGACATGGCAGTCATGAGTTTTCAACCCTTGTACCTTGTTTCCATCCGCACTGACTCTCCTTTCAGGGTTGGAAGCAAATCCATGTGGGAATCTCACACGTGACAGGACCTCGCAGAATTCTTTTATTTTTACCTTGTCCAAGACGTACACAGCTGGTGCCATATCCCATGGTTTACGTTCATCTTGCACCTGCAAATCCTTTCTGATACCCAGGTGTGTCAAATCAATCCTAGATTTTAAGGTATCTTTCGTCTTGCCTTCAATATTAAGAATTGTGCCGATAATGCTGTCACATATATTTTTCTCGATGTGCATCACATCAAGATTATGCCTCAGATCCAAATCTTTCCAATACTCCAAGTCCCACAAAGTGGACCTGCGGGTAAACAATAATCTCTCTTCTACCCTGCCACACTTTCTTTTCCCGCTACCATTACCAGGATGGTTTCCTGGTGTAATATGCCTGACCTTGTCTAATTCCACTTGCAACTCATCGGCGGTGAGCCTCTTTGGCGCATCACGGTTTTCATGATTTGCATTGAACACATGTCTTCGGTATTTTCTAGGATGCGGCTTGTCCTTGGCAAGGAAACGGCGGTGTCCAATGTAACAGATCTTGCTAAGTATTGTGTATGACAGCGGATTCCTGTCACAGCGAACACATGCATTGTAACCATGTGTCGTTCGCCCTGACATAATGCCCAAAGCCGGATAATCATGGATGCACCAACTTATAACAACATGTAGAAAGAAATCAGCTGGTGGGCTGCTATATAGGTCTGGAGTGAGAACACCCTTCCATAGTTGTTGAAGTTCCTCCACAAGAGGCTCCATAAACAAATCAAAATCCTTTCCTGGACTTTTTGGACCTGGGATGAGCAAGGCCATCATGTTGTTTGATTCTTTGGTGCAGACATTTGGAGGCATGTTGTAAGGGATAACAAGCACTGGCCACATGCTATATGTGGCGCTCTGGTGGCCAAATGGGTTAAATCCATCTGAAGCTAAGCCAAGTCTAATGTTTCTCGGGTCAGCAGCAAACTCTTTGTGTTTATCGTTGAAGCTTTTCCACTCACTACCATGTGATGGATGGCTCATTACATTCTGATCTCTATACTCCTGGTTCCTAGAATGCCACAGTACATCCTCTCTTGTTTCAGCATCATGAAACAACCTCTGCAATCTTGGTGTAATTAGAAAATGTCTCAGAACATTATGAGGAATCCTCTTCACAGCATCGCCATCTTTCCATCTTGATGATTTGCATTTCGGGCATTCACTTAAGTTGGCATAATCCTTCCGGAACAGAACACAATTATTCTTACAAACATGGATCATATCATATCCAATTCCAACTGCACGAAGGAAATTCTTCATTTTACTGTAGGTGTGTGGCAGCTCAGACACATCTAGGAAAGATTCGCGGAAAGCAGCCAACATCGCATCGAATGATTTGTTGGTCATCCGCTCAGATGTCTTCACCTGAAGAAAGGTGACCATAGCTGAGAATACTGACAGCTTATTTCCTGGGGTGACAGCAATGTTGCATTGTTCCAACATGCAGGCCCACCATTTTTCTTCTGTAGGTGAAAGTTCACGGAATGCACGAGCATTTCGTAGCATTTTTTCAATGTTGGTTAAACTCACTGGCTCCACCACCACCACCTCCTCCTCCTCTTCCACCTGAGCATCACGCAGATCAAGATGGTGATCTGCTGCTTCCACGTAGACAATAACATTGACGTTCACAGCTTACCATGATGAACCCACCTAGTATATGTGACCGACATCCCATACAAGTGTAGATGATTTTGCACAGTTGACTGGGGTCTTGTAACTGAATTCATACAACTACTACACGGGCAGATTACATCTGATTTCGGACCACCGTACTCAGCTCTGATAAAGTTCATGAAGTTTTCAACCCCCTCGACATATGCAGCAGAGAATCTTTGAGCAGAAGTTATCCAAGTCCTGTCCATCTGTTAGACATACGAATTAGTTCTTCTACTAGATATTACAGGAAAAACATATATGCTTTTTTATGAAGTCCAGAAAAAAATTACCTAGGTCGATGTCTAAAGCTATGGCAAGATATTTGGATGAGCAGATCTAAGTAACGAAATATATGTAAAGCTAACTCAGCAAACATATTTGAGTGCCAAATTATGGCAGGTTGTTTCAGCAGTCAATGAGGCCGAGCACACAGCCATCGAACTATCGAAGGCCATCGCAACAACAAAGATCGAGTATAAACGGTGTAGAGCTATTTCAGCTAACAGATTGGCTACTAGACCATGGCAATCTACATCACAATAAATATATGGCAAGATATTTTAGCAACTAATCGGCCTTGGCATGCCATCTCAACTAAGCAGATTGAGTGCAGAACAGGGCAAGGAAGCTTCTTAAGCAGAGCATATTGACACTAAACTACTTCGGCAAACAGTGAGATTAACAGCGTCTATCAGCTAACATTCAGCGCTACACCGACATGAACGGGGCCTCAGTCTAGAATGCGCGTACCATGGGAGAAGCTGACCGCCGTGCGTCTCCACACGAATGTCGCCAGCAGTGGCGGCGTTGACCGCCGTGCGCCTCCACAAGAACATAGCCAGAGGTGGCGGCGCGGCTAGAGGACGGCAGTCTACGAGAGCGTACTTTGGGAGCGAGAGGATCGCCGAACCGCGGCGTCGATGTATTAGCGCGGCGGGGAGGGCGGCTTTGGCGGAGCGAATGGAGTGGAGGGGGACA
>NC_057809.1:158014856-158023234 GCF_018294505.1 Triticum aestivum
CAGTGGGCGGGGGGAGTTTGGCGCATTGTCGGTTTCTCTAAGTGCAGTCCCACGTGTCAGTGAAGAGGCAAGCCGAAGCGTGTTCCGTTTGCATGAGCCGTGTGCAGGACCGAACGTGTGTGGGGTGCAATGCGACCGCGACAGGAGTGTTGTGAGTGTACTGCATTTTTTCCTTTTAAACTAGGTGCTTCGCCCCCTCAAAAAAAATTGTTGCTTGGCGTGATCCATCGATACTACTACTAGTAATCCGGTAATCCCGACTAAAATGGCGCGGCCGGGTCTTTTCCCGCGCGATATGCTGGGAGGTTGGCTTAGTTGGGTTTTTTAGGACGAGTAATGCTACACCTACGTAATCCCAGTTACGTAATTAAGGTAATGTGAAACGTGTGAGCTGTTGATTGTAGATTGGGGGGAGGGAGGGGCCCACCACCATGAAAATCAGGGGAGGAGAGAGAGAGACAATTTACGTTAACCCTTTCGTAGGTTCCCGTAGATGTAGAAAGATGTGTCCGATCCTGCAATATAGGCCGTCCGATCTATATCTAACGGATAGGAAGGAAACTATGACAATTTACCCACACTCCTCTCCACATTTGCAGATAAGGCTTTCCCTCGTTCATCCTTTTCTCCCACAAGATCTTGATCTTTCGTGCAACGCACGGGCATCTTGCTAGTACTCCTACAATATGTATATTATTGTGAAAGTTTATATACACCGACCGAGATTAATGCAAACACCGCAGATTTTCATTACATTTCGAACTTTTATAGGACAAAAAAAATAAAAGAAACCTGACCCTAAACCTATTCTACGGCGGAAACCGACGTCCTCCATCTGTGATCTCCATGTACGGGGGCGGGGTTCAAGACCCGTGAAGTGAAGGTGCGGTCTTTGGCGAGGAAAAATAGAACACGGGAGATGGACCGGCCAGTTTGCACACCATTCCCTGCTGCCTCCCATGCCCTACTCATCCTCAGAGGAGTCCTCGACCTCGGCGGTGCCGGACGTTGGACGACGGCAAGTAGGACGCGTGGCTGACTGTGCTCCCGTCGTCGGCCGCCAGCGTGGCCACCGCTTGTGCGGCGACTTGAGCGAGGGCGGCGACCTCGAGCTCCATCCCCGAAGACAAGGTCTCCCACAGAGCGTTCGCGCTTGTGGTCATGGCAGATGTGGTTCCAGGTAGGAGGACGATGCGCTATGGTGTGGAGGTTAGCTGGGCGTTGCCGCTTTAAGTAGTGCATTCCGGTGAGGCCAAGCGTCCGAGTGCGTCATTAAGTAGCCGGAGTTGGTTCCACGGGCACCGAGCCTCTTAATGACGACATACGAACGAACAACATGAATGTGGGTAGCTGGCGCCGGCTGGGAACGCACCGCGCGACGGTGCGAGGGACGAGGGTTTTGGTGTGCCAGGGTAGTCACCTGCGTTCGTGGCAACATTGGAGATGCCCTTTGCTCACATGTGATCCCCGCATGTCATTAAAAAAACAAGACGACCCGGCATGGTCTCAGATCCAGAGGATGCAGTTGGTTGCGCTACACCACTCCATGGACGCGTCGCGGCGCCCCGTGCATCCTCAACAAGCCGGGTGTTGGGGTGTGTTTGGATTGTGGCCAAAGTGCACCTTGCCAAAATTTTGGTCATGACCAAAAGATTGGTCTTTGTTTGGATGGTTGCCATTTTTTGGCATGCCAATGAACTCTAGCCAACTCTAGTTCATTTTCTTGCCAATGTCGGCCAAATCATGGGCAACCAATACCTCAACCAAAATTTTGGTCATGACCCAAAGATTGGTCTTTGTTTGGATGGTTGCCATTTCTTTGGCATGCCAATGAACTCTAGCCAACTCAAGTTCATTTTTCTTGCCAATGTCGGCCAAATCATGGGCAACCAATACCTCAACCAAAATTTTGGCTACCCAATGCTTTGATGGGGCAACCTTGGGCACAAACCAAACATACCATTGGTCGTGCCACAGCACTAACGCCACCCTTGGCAAACTAAAACCGACCGTGTCTAGCGACGATAGGAGCATGTCGCTCACCGCGGTCGTAGTGTCCAGAGGCGGTGCTGGAGCTGCGCCCCGTTGTTGGCCCCAACGACCCACATGAACGGTTGTCGGTGGCGAGTAGGTCGTGGGCTAGCTCCTCCATTGGACTAGTCTGCGCTACATCGTCCCGACGGGTGTGCCCCACATGTCTGTTTCCCTGTTTTCCCGACCATATTCGAGCGTCAGTGCTCCGCGTTGCGCATTAGGCCTTTCACTATGTAGGCCAAGTGAGACAACTTATTGTTTATTTGAGCCGTTCAAGTATAATCATGTGGCGTTTGCTTATTTCTCATTCCTCTCCAACCCTCTTCTCCATCGATCATGTCGCC
This sequence comes from Triticum aestivum, assembly GCF_018294505.1. NCBI lineage: Eukaryota > Viridiplantae > Streptophyta > Magnoliopsida > Poales > Poaceae > Triticum > Triticum aestivum. The sequence continues at coordinate 158,017,235 of NC_057809.1, forward strand.
CTCCAGTCGAGTCCATCCTCCCGCATGCCTCATTTGAACATTCCACCGAGTATCATTCGCATGTACCCACCCTAGTCCTCTTTCAGTAGATCTCCGGACCCCGAGATGAAATCGAGAGGGAACGAGTGGGGGCACGTGATACCTAAGGCGGATTCAAAATTTTGAACCGGTGATCATAGCATCCGCAAATCATATATAAAGGGTATTCAATGTTCGTTTCGTTTTTGAACGTACAATATACTCCCTCCTATCCTTTCTAGTTTACATATAAGTTTTATGTGTAGTCAAAGTACATCTACTTTGATCAAAAAGCTATCAACATTCAACAACACCCAATCAATATTGTTAGATTCGTACGTACTCCTAGATTTGTACTCGAGATGGTTTCCAATTTGACTATTGACAAGATTAATAGTACATGAGGTGTATAATGTGAAAATTATATCATTGGAAACTCCTTTCACATACGAATTTGACCGTATGCTTTGTGTAAGTTGCATGTCATATATTATTACTCTAACATTTGGTCAAAGTTAGCCTCGAAAAACGCATTAGACCCTGTATGCTTTGTGTAAGTTGCATGTCATATATTATTACTCTAACATTTGTGTAAGTTGCATGTCATATATTATTACTCTAACATTTGGTCAAAGTAGTATAGTGGAAGTGGATCCTCTGACGTAGGTATCCCTGCCTTACCCTCCCTTTCGGTCACTTACTGGCGGACCCCATGCTTGCTAGGCCCCGCATGTCAGTTACTTAATGGGTTCGGCCACGTCAGGGGATCCTCATCCGTAGTATACTCCCTCTGTTTTTATTTACTCCGCATAAAACGGAGGGAGTGGTGGTATAATAAATGACGCAGGCAGGGGAGGGGGAGGGACGTCGGTTTGCTCTCAACTGCGGTCCCACAAGCAAGCGAAAACGCAAGACGAAGCGCGTTCCATTCGGTGAGCGACATGGAGGGTCCAGCGTGCCGGGCTGCAACGCGAACGCGACAAGAGCGATGTACAGTCAAAACCGATTGATCGGTCATCACCGGAACCACTATTCACACCAGAACCTTCGCTGCTCGGCCTACGCCAGCCACTACCCTAAAACCACACCAAATCTCCAGCCCATTCCCCCACCTTTCGATCCCCTAGCCCGCATCAAGCGTCCCCTAGTTCGCCGGAAAGCCATGGTGTGCCGCAAGATCACTTACTACAAGATGCTGACGCCGGAGCGGCGCGCAGAAATCGCGGCGGCGGTCGGCTCCACAAACCTCCGTTCCCAAGCTCGCTTTGCGGCGGGCCAATCCCCGAGTTCTCTGGAGCCAAGCTACGAGGAGGAGGAAGCCGATCCAATGCTCATGGCGGAGGTCGCGGTGCAGAAGGCCCCCGATGGGTATGAGACGATGGACGTCGACTTCGTGCCGGCGTCCGAGTCCCCCATGGTGCAGGCGGACCAGCGGTTCAACATGGCGATACTAAAGGAGGATCGGGAGGCAGAGGCTCAACTCAACGCGGAGCGCGCGCATGTCGCTGCCATTGAGGCTCTCCTGCAGGCGGAACTGGATGTCGTGGATGTGAACCGGGCGGCGGAGGCTCAACTTGAGGCGGAGCGCGCGGATGCCGCTGCCATCGAGGCCCTCTTGCAGGCGGAACCGGATGTCCTAGACTTGAACCAGGCGGCACAGACTCGACTCGACACACAATGCACGGATGCCGCTCTCATCGACGCCCTCCTGCAGGAGGAACCAGACGTCCTGGACTTGAACCGGGCGGCGGAGGCTCGACTCGACGTGGAGCGCGTGGATGCCGCTGCCATCGAGGCCCTCCTGCAAGCGGAACCAGACGTCCTCGACTTGAACCGGGCTATGCTCTCGTCTGTGCAGAGCACCAGCATGCTCCTCTTGAACGAGTAGATGGAGGCCGAGGACAACCACGGTGTGGAGACACACGTCGGCAGCGACGACTGGTTCGCGCCGGCAGCCAAAGACGACGAGGTCGTCTCTTTCCGCGAGCAGTGATAGATTTCTTTATGTTGTTGTTTTTATGGATCTTTTGCTGTGTAAAAACATATATTTTTTATGCAAGTCGTCTGACTTGGGTCAGTCTACCATTTAAGGCGGTTGGATGAATATCCTACGTCTCCTAACCCTTCTTTCCTTCTTCCTCACCTCTTCTTCTTCCCCAACAGACCACCGCACGGGTCGTATGGATACTCCCCAACGTGCGGTTGGATAAACATACTCTATGAACGAAAATTATGTGTCAGCGATAGGATGGCTGAGTTTGTTGTGTTCACATGCGACAACACGTGTTAGTGAGGGTGCGTTCCCTTGGTTGGGTTTGCGGCATGCAGGAGCGACTGTGTGAGGGTGCGGTGCGACCGCGGCGTGCAGGAGCGACCGTGTGAGGGTGCGGTGCGACCGCGATAGCCGTGCGCAAGTGTACCTCCTTCTCATTTTGAAAACTTTAGGCAAGCTTGGCAAAAATGTGTGGCGAAGTTTGGCAATGCAAGGCCTAGACCCAAACAAGACAGGTATGTACGTACTAGGAGTACTAGTGTTAAAAAAGAAAGGCTGGGTTTTCCATCATGGGATTTAATCGATACAAATCCTCGTTTCACGTGTCAATTAATGCGTATTTTTTTATACAAAGACCAAAGAGCTAACCATCTCACTCCTCATCGCTTGATTAATGCAGCACCATGCAAACCAACCTTCTCACTTTCGCATGCATGCAAGGGATATTAATGTCCTTGGTTGCTAACCCCATCAATTTTGCCTCGATTAGTGTTAGTGGCCCTTTGCAAATTGTAATTTTGATATACTGGCCTTGTGTACAAAAAAATGGAGGTAGTAACTATATTTGACTTCCTTCCCATTGTGGTGACATCGATGATATTTATTTATTTATTTTTGGTGGTTTGGCAAAGTGCGTTCGACGGAGAACACCATTGAGGGAGACCACGGTAAGTCGTTCGCAAGTGCCGCCTGCAAGCCGATACAACCGCCTTATTTGCATCTAGGAAATCCTTTACTAGTACTACTAGGAGTAACTAATGCGGTGCGATGGCTTCTCGAAGAAGATGATGGAGAAGCGGAGTCAGCGAAGAGTGAAATGATGGTTGCTTCGTCCGTGATTTTGTGATTTGACGCCTCACTACTTTATGATTTGTGATAGAAGGGACAGGGGAGTAGACTCTGTGCTCTATACTGTACTACATGCGTCCAAGCATGGGAGAAAGAGGAGAGACGTTGCATTTTTCTATTCCTTCAATCAATCAATCAGGGAGCTTCGGTTCCATCTTTTTGGCTTTGGCAACACCGTCCACAATGGTTCCCACGATGCCAAAAGCTATTTTCACATTTGGCTACACATTGTGGATGCCCTTGACCGTACCACTTGGTTTTGCTCCTGTGTGCTATCTATACAAATCTCAATTATATTGATCTAAAAAATTATAGAATCGAGATGAGTAAAAAGGAGGTGATTTTGCCGCGCGGATGGCGGGGGAGGTTTCTTATTTGAGCAATGCTACATCCACGTAATGGTTTACATAAAGTTACAAACTGATGTGATGTGGGACTATTTGATTGGATTAAAGGAGAGGATTAGGCCCACCCCACCTGAAAATCAGGGGGGCATATATAGATTAGATGGATAGTATACGTACCAGCTACATAGCCCTTTGTAAGTTTAGCATTAGGCTTCTTATTTTCGGAGGACGTTGTCCTGGCGGTTTGCTAACATGCGGTCCCACATGTCAGTGCTTTACCAAGCCGATTCGCGTCCCACATGTGGCAGAACAACGGCAGAAGCAACACGTGTTTTAGTTGAAGAAGATGAGGGAGAAGCGGATTCAGCAACGAGTGAAATGATGGTTGCTTCGTCCCTCCAACTTAACTGCGGGAAAGGTGCAGCTTTGTGATTTGACGCCTCATTTCTCATTGCTACGCCGGTGCCATGACTGGGGTGCTTCACCCCGGCTGCTCTGCACTGTATTCCGGTATGGCACGCGGACCCGGTAGCTTGATGTCCCACATGTTGGCGAAAGGGACTAGAATATTTATGAAAGCGAGCGCTCCACTCTTACGATGGAGGAGTAGACGACACGACGGCCCAGTGAACTGTCACTTGTACTGTATAGTACTATAGTTTTGCTGTTTCGCATGATCCATTGATACAAACCCGATTAAACAGGAAAGGGCGGGATTTTTCCCGCGCGGTAGATGATACTGGCCATACATTTCAAAGGCAATTTTATTGTATGCAAACTGAATAATTATAAGTAACAATATGATATATAGTAAAACTAAAAACACATATGATTTATTGTGTTAGAGTGTAGTAGTAGTGCCGTATTGCATAGTTGTTAGATGTAACATGCGAGAACGTGTAGAGGTGTAGTTTTGGAGGGCCTACAGAGAGAAAAGCGTAATACGGTCACCGAACTTCAGAATAAGCTGATTACGGTCACTATATATGTTTTGCGGTGATTATACGGTCACTTGCTCACAGCTCAGCATCGGATTGCACTCTGTTGACCGGCCAAATAGTCTGGGTGGTGCCATGTTGGCTAGTTAAATTGACCACGTTCATTGTGGGTCCCACCTATCAGTTCGCATAGGCAAAAGGTCAGATAAACACAAATTTACGCAGGCGCGACAAGGCTCCAACCCGTGCGCGGGAATCACCTGGTTGTGTATGTGTCTGTCAGGGCCTGATGTGTGCGCATGCACGTGTAGGTTGAGCACTTGAGCGTGAGAGTGTGTGTTGGTCGTGTGGTGTACTGGTGTGTGCATGCAGGCATGCGTGTGTGCGTGTGAGTGTTACGTGCGTGGCTGCGTGTGTACGTGTGAGTGTTGCGTGTGTGCGTGGGTGCATGTGTTTGTGTGAGTGTTGCGTGGATGCAGTTCGTGTGCATGCGTGCGTGTGTGTATAATCACCACACCAGCTCCTGTGTGTTAAAACAGACGGCTCAGCATACCAATACAAGGCCACCTTGTCCGCTGTGCCCGTGGTCATGACTTCGAACCACCGTCCAAATATTTTTTTGTCGTTTGTTTTCATTCTTACTAGCAAGACGCCCGTGCGTTGCATGTAACATCAAGATGCATTTGTATGACTTGTTTATCTTGTGAGAGAAAAGGATGAACGAGGGAAGGCCTTATTTTCAAATGTGGAGAGGTGTGTGGGTGCCTTTTTGCAAAATTTCCATAGTTTCTTTCCTATCCGCCAGATATAAATCGGACGGCCTATATTGCAGGATGGCAGGCACACCATCATCACCAACTCTGTTTTTATAAGAGTGTATTTTATGTATTTTATAAGAGTGTAGATGTAGAGTAGATACAAGTCGACAAGTGGGCATGATGGTAGTGAGATAATGTGATGCAACACTAGAGGTGCCACGTGGAGCGTTTAACTGGTCAACTAGTCATGTGAGCAAATGCAGAGTTGTACGGTGAGCCCGTGACTGCATAATAACCACTAAACGTAAATGGTGACCGCAATGAGTGGATTCTGAAGTTCAATGTACGTATCATGCTTTCGCTTAAAATACAATGATCGTCATTGCATATATCGCGAGAGAAAGATGAAACATGCGTGAATTTTCTAGGAGCTTACTTTTAGAGGACCTGGAGATAGTTTTGTGTGCATACGTGAAAGGGGCGTACAGGGGGGGTATGCGATGGAGAGAGAGATGCTCTTCGTTTCTCTTTATTATGACTAACTTTGTATATAGTATAAAAATATACAAATTCACAGTGCGGAATAAATATCATTGCGGGCACCATGCAATGCAAATTAGTGTTCGTACTCCTCCATATAACTTTGTAATGTTGTATATATGTAGAAACTCTAAAATAATTTTTTGGCCACACTTTATTCAAAAGGAATGTTGTATGCGAAATAAACGTGAAGAGAGGGCTTTTTAGATCAATGGGGTACGTGATGTAACATGTGTGAATGTGTAGTTGATGCATTTGGCGGGGCCTAGAGAGGTATG
>NC_057809.1:158023592-158064152 GCF_018294505.1 Triticum aestivum
CATGAGAAATGAGAGTGGTCTAGAGAGAGAGAGGCGAATATGACATCACGACAAGAGATTCCATTCCCTTGAGTGTGTATATACAAGGGGGGAGGGAATAGAGGCACCAGGAGAAATTTTCTGTGTGTGTGGTGTTTGTGTTGGTATGTGTGGGTGTGAGAAGATAATGAGACGTGGGGGCAGAGGGTGTGTCACCGCGTGAGGTCCGGTGGGTCGAGGTGAGGCCCTTCGTTCTGTTCCGTCCTGCGCCACATTGGTCGGCCTGTGATGCATTTAGGAAGACCCATGGATGACTAGTCGTACAAGACAAAGATAGCAGAATTGTGAAGGACTCTGTGTCCACTGACAAAGTCGGCTAGGATTTGTAACCCTAGGTTCTCGGACTAAGGTAATGTAATGCCCCGAGACCGATGTGCTAGGTGTCTTCCAGTATTCGCTGTTGTTGCCTTGTCATTGCTTGTGTGTCATGCATCTCATATCATGTCATCATGTGCATCACATTTGCATACATGTTTGTCTCATGCATTCGAGCATTTTCCCCGTTGTTCGTTTTGCAATCTGGCGTTCCTATGTCCTCCGGTGTCCCTTTATACCTCTTTTCGTGTGCGGGTGTTAAAAGTTTTCGGATTGGACCGAGACTTGTCATGCGGCCTTCGTTTACTACCGGTAGACCGCATGTCAAGTTTTGTGCCATTTGGACTTCGTTTGATACTCCAATGGTTAACCGAGGAATCGAAAAGGCCTCGTGTGTGTTGCAGACCAACACCCCACCCAAGTGGCCTAAAACCCACCTAGACCTCCTCCATCATCTAGGCCGTTCGATCATGATCGCGTGGCCGCAAACCGCACCTCATTTGCACTCTCCTAGCTCCCTTTACCTATATATATGTGGCTCTCCCCAAAAATTCGCGGTGCAAACCCTAGCTTCTCCTACCTCGCGCCACCGGACAAAAATTCCACGCGCCCGGACATGTCCAGCCGCCGCTCCGGCCAATCCCGCGGTGCCACATCATCCCGCCGGACCTCCTCTCTCCTCCCCGCCGCCGAAGCCCGTCGGCCCAGATCCGGCCCGCGCGGGGCCGAACTGGGCCAGATCCCGCGCCGCCGCCTGCCCGTAGGCCGTCTCCTCGCGCCTCCCCACACCGCGCCTTCGCCGCTATCGCCAAGCTCCGCCGCGGTGCACTCGCCGGCGCCGCCCGCGGCCACCTCGCCGCCCCTTCGTGCTCGCCGCAGTCGGCAGCGGCTCACCGGCCGCCTTCCGCGCCCCTGCCGCACCCTCCGTCACCGATCCTCCCTGCGGAGCCCGCCTCTGGCCAGTGCTCACCGGAGCCCATCGCCGGTCATCGCCGGAATGGCCGCCCCTCGCCGGAGTTCAAGAACTCGCCGGAGTTTCTCCGGTCAGATCTGGTCCAAGTGGGATCAGATCCACCCACTCGTCCATCCAAATGCAACGTCCTCGTCCTGGATCTCGTCATCCTGTTCTGTCCGATCCCGTTGACTTTCTCAGAGAGGTTGAATTTCCACTAAGTCCCAGTAATTTTGTGCATGCTTCATCGCATCATAACTTCATCACCGTTGCTCTGATTCGTGCGTGTAGCATATCGGAATGTTCGTCTCGACGAGTACTTCATTTCATCTCATTGCATCATGTTCATTTGAGCTCATCTTGATGCCCGAAATGCTGTTGGAAGAGGGCTATGTGATGTTAGTTTCAGATTCTTATCAGCAAATGCACTTTTGTCATTTTTGCCATGATTAATGCGTGCATGCTATGATCTTGAGCTCTACATATGTTTTGAAGTATGCCATGACATCTTTACAGGGGTGTATGCCATGTATTTTTGTGATCTTTGTGGTGACTAGCACAAGCATGCAAAGTAGCTTACTCAATGTTGTTGATTTCAGGGACTTAGCAATATTCTAAGTCTCTGCCCTGTCTTTATTTTTATGTCATATGTTCATGTTGCTACATAGTGATCCATGCCTCTTTTGAGCATGATCAGTAAGGATGTTTTGTAGATATTGTGGTGCTCTATCCATCCATGTCTTTGTTTGCATTTGTGGAGCACCCTAGCTTGACTTAATCGAGCTCTACTTTTGCTATAAAATGTTCCTGGCAGGTTGTTAACATGTTTAGCAATTTTGCCGAGCTTGTTGTAGTTGATCCGTGCATGATATGTTGTTGTTCTTGCCATGTTTAGCTTCCATGCCAGGTGTAATTGCTGGGTGTATGCTTAGTTTGTCATGCAATGCCTTGTAGTGAGTGCATCGAGCTTGTAAACATGCCTACATGATATCTGTTTTGCCATGTTCCAGTTTTTCGCTAAGTCTGAATCTGTTAGCGATAATTGCTATGTTCACGTGGTTGCAATTGTATTTTCTGATCCCTTTTGACTTATGGTCAGTTAGGGACTTTTGTTGTATGCTTTGAGTAGCTTCATGCCATGCCTTGCTTTGCCATGATATGTTCCTGTAACATGTTGTTATCTTGCTCTAAAGATTGCTTCCTGATGTTAAATTCCTGACTTGTTGTTTTCTCTAAGTCTGTGACCTGTAATCATTTGCACTTTTGCCATGCTTGTTTGAGCTTTCTATTGAGTGAATTAGCCGTAGCTCAGTGTTCATATTTTGTCGAGCATCTTGGGTGGATCCCTGCCATGTATTTTGTTGCTATGTTTGAGTGCAGTAGCTTATTTATCTTGATGCATTTAGATGGTCTCGTGCTGTTAATCGCAGACCGGTGCCATATTTGTTTTGCTTGCCATTTGCAAACCGTGCATCCGATTTCGGTGATCTTTATATCGATTTCGACCAAAATCAACTCCTATTTCCAGTGGCACTATTGGTTTTCCAAGTTGAGGCAGGTTCAATCATTCCTTTCCAAATCATGCATATGCATCACATATCGCATCCCGCATATCATACCATGTTTGCATCATGTTGTTTGTGCATTGCACGTGGTTGATTGTGTTCCTTTTGCTTGTGTTCTTTCTTTGGGTAGAGCCGGGAGACAAGTACGTGATTGAGGAGCCCGTGGAGTACGCTTACGAGGATCACGTCAACTCAGAGAACTTTGCAGGCAAGATGACCATACCCTCGAAATCACTTCTATCTTTGCTTGCTAGTTGCTCACTCTTTTGCTATGCCTATGCTGCGATACCTACCACTTGCTATATCATGACTCCCATATTGTTAAGCCAAGCCTCTAACCCTCCTTGTCCAAGCAAACCGTTGTTTGGCTATATTACCGCTTTGCTCAGCCCCTCTTATAGCGTTGTTAGTTGCAGGTGAAGATTGGAGTTTGTTCCTTGTTGGAACATGGATATTGGTTGGGATATCACAATATCTCTTATTTGATTAATGCATCTATATACTTGGTAAAGGGTGGAAGGCTCGGCCTTATGCCTGGTGTTTTGTTCCACTCTTGCCGCCCTAGTTTCCGTTATACCGGTGTTATGTTCCTTGATTTTGCGTTCCTTACATGGTTGGGTTATAATGGGAACCCCTTGACAGTTCGCCTTGAATAAAACTCCTCCAGGAAGGCCCAACCTTGGTTTTACCATTTGCCACCTAGCCTCTTTTTCCCTTGGGTCGGCCAGCCCAAGGGTCATCTTTGTTAAATCCTCGGGCCAGTGCTCCTCTGAGTGTTGGTCCAACTTGTCAGCTACCGGTGGCCACCAGGGGCAACTCTGGGCTGGCCTACCGGAAGTTTGGACAACCCAGTGTGCCTTGAGAGCGAGATATGTGCAGCTCCTATCGGGATTTTTTGGCACATTCGGGTGGCTTTGCTGGTTTAGTTTTACCATTGTCGAGATGTCTTGTAACCGGGATTTTGAGTCTGATCGGGTTGTCTTGGGAGAAGGAATATCCTTCGTTGACCGTGAGAGCTTGTGATGGGCTAAGTTGGGACACCCTTGCAGGGATTTGAACTTTCGAAAGCCGTGCCCACGGTTATGGGCAGATGGGAATTTGTTAATGTCCGGTTGTAGAAAACCTAAAACTTATCTTAATTAAAATGCATCAACCGCGTGTGTAGCCGTGATGGTCTCTTTCCGGCGGAGTCCGGGAAGTGAACACGGTGTTGGAGTTATGCTTGACGTAGTTTGTTCTAGGACCACTTCTTGATCATAGTTCATCGACCGTGCCTTTGCCTCCTCTTCTTGCTCTCATTTGCGTATGTTAGCCACCATATATGCTAGTGCTTGCTGCAGCTCCACCTCACATACCTTTCCCTACCTATAAGCTTAAATAGTCTTGATCGCGAGGGTGTGAGATTGCTAAGTCCCCGTGACTCGCAGATACTTCCAAACCAGTTTGCAGGTGCCGATGAAACTGTGCAGGTGACGCAACCGAGCTCAAGGAGGAGCTCGATGAAGATCATGTTCATTATGCTGTTCTGTTTTCAGTTGATCAATAGTGGAGCCCAGTTGGGACGATCGGGGATCTGTGTAGCATTTGGGGGAGTCTTCTTTTATTTCAGGTTCCGTAGTCAGACCTTGCGGGTATCTGGATGATGTAATGTTATATTCATGTATTGTGTGAAGTGGCGATTGTAAGCCAACTATGTATCTCTTTCCCTTATGTATTACATGGGTTGTGTGAATATTACCTCACTTGCGACATTGCTTACAATGCGGTTATGCCTCTAAGTCGTGCTTCGACACGTGGGAGATATAGCCGCATCGTGGGCGTTACAGGTAACCCATTTATCTCTGATATTACTTTTCATCCAAGCTAACTTTAAGGGGCATCCTACAGAATGCTCTGCTAGAATCATACTCGTCGATTAGGAAGAGAGGTGTGAGACAATGCGTGAGAGACAGGCGTAAAGATAATGTGCGTACATGAGACACGTAGGCAGGTCCATGTATATAGAAAGGGTCGATGAGGATTGTGCGTGTGTATGTTTGCGAGAGGAAGAGTGTTGTGATAAAGGTTAGTGAAAACAGTTGTAAATGGTTACGAGGGTTATATCTAGAGCATGTGTGCGAGAAAGACACCTCGGGAGAGAGTGTGTGAGCATGTGTGAGAGACCACCGATGGAGAGTGAAACTACACGTAAAAGATTGCTCTACACATTGATTAAAGATATAAATTGTATCCAAATATTAGGATGGGATCATGATATTTGCAATTCGCGTAAGGAGCGGTCATTGATCCATCAGACATCTAGATTCTATTGAATTTGAGCATGTATATGTTATTATTCGACACAATTGATCCACATAGTTAGTATTTTGAACTCCAGACAATGCATCGCTTTTGCAATCGAATATAAACGTGAGTATAGTTCATGTTGTGCGTGTAAAGCACATTATACATACGAAAGTTACACAATGGACATTATAAATAGCTACTACCTATGAACTAGCATACATTTGAATTCAATTTAAGGTGGTTTAAAAAAATCAAATTCAACATGAAGTCCATTCAATTATTTGAATTTGATATCATGGCATTTGTAAACCATACCTAAATTATGGGGGGACCAATCTTTGCTCTGATTTTGTACATAATAGCATATGTAGTCGTGTACAAAATAGATTCAAATTTAGCTCCTCCATTCCAAAATAATCGTAGTTATAGGATTTTCAAGTGTCAAAATTTCAAAAAGAAGCGGATAATTTAGTGAGGTTTTCAAACATGCAAGGTCAAATATAACATTGTATATTTAGGTCAATCCTCATAGTTCAAGAGTACTCTAAACGTGAATGCTTGTGTTTCAAAATTTCAAATGAAGCACCAAAAGAGCCTCTACTCGCCCGAAACCGCATGAGACCAATGTTTGGTAGTACAAGGAAATTACTTTTCTAATAACTCTGACCCGTGAAACCTACTGGCCTGACGTCCAAAGGTCTAAACCGGGGTAGGTTTGTAGCTTCATCTAGACGCCACGCAACCGCATCCAAAAAACATTCATACACAATGGCCGCCTAAGCACACATGCGCGCGGCCGAAATCGCTCCCGCCCACTATTTGGGACACCTGGGACTACCATCCTACCCCCGACCCGTAGTAGGTCCGAAATTTAAGAGGGGGGCAAAGTTTGTAATTTCCCCAAATTTCAAACAAGCGCGTCCCATCTTCTGTTCAAAAAAGCCAAAAACAAGCGCGTCCGAGACGGAAACATGGTTCCCCCCACCCGTCTGATTCCCCATTCATACTCCGTGGGCGCCAAAACTACCTCTCCACCAGCCGCGAAACCCCGACGTCCTCTGTCCGCCACCCCATCCCACCCATCAACCGCCGCCCTCCTCCATCACGCCGGAGCCGATACCCCGACGTCGTCGTCCACCGCAACCTCAACCGCAACACCCTCCATGTCTAGTAGTTAAAGCCAAGGCCGAGCCGTCCGTACCCGAGCCAGTTCAACCACGCCGTCCTGCGCCTCACCGCTGCCACTCCAACCTCGCCACCCTCCACCGCACCAGAGCTGTTCCTGCTACGCCGTCCTTCGCCGCCTCGGATCTGCTTCCCCTCCACTTACATATGGCCACGGCAACACAGTCAACAATTTGGCCATGGGTTCGTCCAAGCCTGCACCCTCCAGAACATCGGTTTCCCCGATAAAAATAAGAAAATCGGCGCGACTTGTAGAGGTGACCACACCGGCAACCGAAAAAGGTACTCCTCTTCCCTTATTCGTGCAAATCTTACATCTCTGCTTGCACGGTATTCATCCCACAGAAGACACTAGTTGACCGCTTCTTGTTGATACTAGATGTTCCTAGTAACTCGTGATGCACAAGGTTTCTCCTCATATACTATTTCACCTTAGCTAGAGGTCCGTCGCCCCCCTGAATTTCAATTTCTGGCCACTTGATTCCCAATTAATGGAAGCATTCCCCGGCGTAACAGGCTCTAGTATGCCTATTACGGCGGGGAAGCAGCGCCTTGGTGTTTATCTTAGGGGCGTGTGTGGCCTAGAGCTACCGGAGCCCGATCTGGAGGTCGGCCGGGATTAAAGGGATGGCCTGGGGGCGCTGCCAAGCACGGCGGTGGTGTGAGGTCGATGGGAGGGCGGGGCGGCAGAGGCAGGGGTCTGGGCCGGTGGTCGCTGGCGGTTCGAGAAAGATCGTCAACAGTGACTGGCGGGAGGTAGACGAAGGCCATCTACCGGTTCCTTATAGATCGGACGGTTCATGAAAAAAATTGACTGACCTATTTATTTTCAGTCGACTGTTATCTTAGATATGACCACATGTGGTGGTGTGCTGGAGGAGTACCTGCATTTCCTGTGCTCATATATTACAAAATCATACAGAGTAGAATCTAATTTTGTTTGCCATGCAATGTTGTAGAGCTATCATATGTCTCCTGTCATTTATTTTTCAGCCACCTGCTATCTGCTACTTTTACAGTGCACTAGTTCTGCACTCACATCACCCTTACTCTCACTGTTGTGTTTTTATGCAAGGGTATTTCAGACTTTGCTGCCATGAGAGAAGCCAAAAAGAAAAGAGAGAAGTCGCTCCAGTTTGGTGTGCGGCTAGGCAAGACACGTTTCAACGCTTTAAAGGGTGTAGTGTCAGCAGATGGAGACCGGGAATGTAGCTCTGGAGTTGATGACCTCGCTTGCAATGAACCACCATCCCAGGTGCTTGCTTTAACTTTGCAGTGTCATATGTGGTTGCATGTTCCATATGGTGTCTAGCTTGTATTCAAAAGGCCGAAGTCGGTAAGATAAGGAAAGATATTTTTTACATGAACCACCATCCCGTGAGCACCAGAAGACAAATAGCTAGTCAGGGCACTGGCCGAGCCAGTGACAAGCCCAGCAAAGATAGGCATCACCTGGAAGCCAACTAAAAATTTGCGATGGTGGCGAAGCAGCCCGCCTCCCACCAGGCTCTCAGGTCCTAGATGATCATGCTCACCACTCAAGCCGGATGTCTAGCTTGTATTGCTTCCAATTTGGTTAAATTGCATCTGCTTAGCTTACAAATTATACCTTTGAATATGACATGCCTTTCTATTTTTGGTACATACTAGTACATCTGTGTATTAACCATGTTCTTACATCAAACTAATGTTCTTGTGTACCCCTCATCAATCACTTATGACGAGGCAGGCAGGCAAGGGGACTGCTCCTCATTTAAAGAATGCAGCGTCAGCCTCCCGACATGATTCTCAAGAAACAGAAATGCTAGATGAAGATAGTGAACGTAGCTCTGTAGTTGATTACAGCATTTCCCCTACACTAGCATCGTAGGTGCTTGCTCTAACTTGGCAGCGTGATATGTGGTTGCATGTTGCATATGGTGTCTAGATTGTAATTCTTCCAATCTGGTTAAACTGCATGTGCTAGTCTGCTTAGCTTATACATTATACCTGTTAATGTGACATGCCTTCCTATATTTAGTACATAGTACATATGTCTATTAAGCATGTCCTTACATAAAACTATTGTTTTTTTGTATCCCGCATCAATCAATATGATGAGACACCTTTAGTATATGCAGTGCGATATTAGTTGCATCTTTCATATGATTTATAGCATGCGCTGCTTCTAATTTGTTGAAATTCCATTTATGATGGGACGCTTTTAACTTGGCAGAGTCATATTGGTTGCATCTTTCATGTGGTGTCTAGCTTGCATTGCTTCTTATTTGTTGGAATGGTTTCTGCTTAGTTTACACAAACAGTTGTGAACATGCCATGCCGTCCTGTTGTTCGTACATATTCCATCCTGGTATCATGTGTTTGCCTTACATCAAAGTAGTGATAGTCAGTATCATGCATGAATGAGTTCTGAAGAGAGAATTTTATTGTTTTTTCTTGTCAGTTTTACTTGACAATTCAAAATCAATAAAGCAGAAGGAAGTTAGCAAGGCAGCGGATAAAGGTGCTCCTTCCGAACGGAGGGCCTCTACAGTTTCTACTCCTCCACACCCCAAGATGATTTCCAAGACAACACATGCATAGACACTCAACAAAGTTGTGTTTATGATGAGCACGTCTCCCCTAGTGCAGCATCACTGGTGCTCCCTCTAACTTGGCACTGTTATATGTGGTTGCATGTTATGTGTGATGTCTAGCTTGTATTGCTTCTAATTTTGTTGAATTCCATCTGCTTACTTTACACATTATACTTGAATAAGACATGTGTTCCTATTTCTAGAACATACAATATCTGTCTGTCACACCATGTTCTTACATCAAATTACTACTGTTGTGTAACCTGCAACAATCACTTATCATAAGACACGTTTGACTTCGGAGTGTGATATAGGTTACATCTCACATTCTTTTCTAGATTGTATTACTAATTTGTTGAAATGGCACTTATGACGAGACAGTTTTAACTTGGTAGAGTGATATTCGTTGCATCTTTCATATGGTGTCTAGCTTTCATTGCTTCTAATTTGTTGAAATGCCTTCTCCTTAGTTTACACATCATAAGCTGTGAATATGCAATGGCACTAATGACGAGAGACCTCTAACATGGTAGTGTGATGTTGTTTGCATCTTGCATATGATTTATTTCTTGTACTACTTTACATTTGTTTAAACACCATTTATGATGAGACACTGTTAACTTGGCCGAGCGATATTTGTAGCATCTTTCATATGGTGTCTACCTTCCATTGCATTGCTTCTAATTTGGTGAAATGTCTTCTTCTTAGTTTACACATCATAGTTCTGGTTATCTCTTCCATCCTGTTTTTCATACATATTACATCCTGCTATCATGTGGTTGTCTAACATCAAAGTTCAGTTTGTCTGCATCACGCATCAATTTCTTCTGAAGAACTAAATTGTTATTCGTTTTTCTTGTCGGCTTGACTTAACATGGCACAGAGAAAGAGGAAGAAACACAGAATGGCAGGGATGAGAAGCGGATGAATCCTGCAGATTCTGCTGGTACTGATGGTGCAATAGAAGGTCAAAGTCCAGCAGAAAATTCTACAAACACGGCATCCCATGCTACACGAGTTGCAAAAAAAGACAAACAGAAACAAATATCTGCCACCAAACAAGCAGAGACAGCCCTAGTTCTTGCAACACCTACCACAGTACTACCAGCTGCACGATGTACTCGTGCGTCAACTGAGCTAGCAGCACGTTCCCAAGCTCCCTTGCCACCTGACACTACTTCCCAAGCACTCTTGACACAGGACGAGTTGGCAATATCACATGAACCTTGTGAGCTTCAACAACAAGAAGGTAGTTGCCGGAGTCAAGTTACAGTTGCATGCTTCTTTATATGTAGTCTCATAGTTTGATGTACACTAACACTTCCTATGTTTGTTGTTGGACTAGCACCTAGGCGCAAGAGGAAACAAACATCAGGGATAATGCTCGATAGGTTAACTAAATCTAGAGGAGGAATAATGGAGATCCGTTTTGAGGCAGGTTTAAAAAGGCCACGTGATGCTATAGAAGTCAGCCAAGTTAGTATCAGAGGCAGCGGTTGCTGTTAGGTGTCATGTACGTATCCTCCCAACATGGATTCAGTACAGGAATAATAAAGACGAAACCCAGTTCAACATCTTCCTCGACCATTTATCTGTAAGTATGGTTATGTATGGAAACTAGTAATATCGTCTTGCTCTGTCCAATACTTTCTAGGTTGCTGATAATGAGACTCCCATAATTTTCAATAGATGATGTTCAAGTTGGACAGCCAAGATGATGCAACCAGACAAGCTTGCACCCATGTTTTCAAGTCTGCTCTGCGACAATATCGGTATAACTTGAGTAAAACTCAGTTTGAAGGCAAGGCTAACAGTGAACTTGCCCAAACATCTCCAGTGGAAAATATATCTGATGAAGACTGGAGAGGCCTCGTTAAACACTAGTCCGATCCGAAGTATCAGGTACATTATATATATGTCATCAGATCACATGTTGAAGTCCTATTTACGCATGTGCCACACAAATCTATCTTCTTGTAGGTGAACTATTCAAAGAACAAGGCCAACCGTACGAAAGTGAAATTCCAACAGACAACAGGATCTCGTAGCTATATTGCACACTGCGAGGCTCTTGTAATTAGCTGTTGTTTCATTCTTTTTGCTGTACCATATTATCAGATCTATATTAACTTGTTCCAAATGCAGAGGAAAGCCCGCAAGGACCAAAAAGTACCTGAACCAAATGCTGTGGAAATCTTCAAGGACTGTCACACCAGCAAGAAGAAGGGCATTACTACACCAGTCAAAGCCGCTGTTGTAAGTCCTTAATCCTCATGCCTTTTAACTACTACTTACTCTGACTTGTGCCTTGAACTGCATGGTTTGCAGCCAATGTCTATTACTCTTTTCAATTTTATACAGAATTGTCTTAGCGTATCATTGCACCTTACAAGGTTTAAAAGAGAGGAGTGATGTTCCTTTGATCTTGACCCGTAATCTAGTTCCGTGCTGGACTTGCCCACACAACGTTACAATTGCATGTTTGTCTGTTCTCAGTTGTTTTGTGATATGAATGACGTCATACTATGCTTATTGTATTATAAACTTCGTCTCTTTATCCTTAGCCCTCAATACAATGTGAAGAAATAGACAATACATTAGCGATGGCACATGGTCATATGTTTGGAACCTGGTTTTATTATGTACTTTGCAATAAAATACAACTAATATTTTACATGGGTTCACCAGAATAAGTTCTGTATATAGACCAAAGCTATTTTGTTTGGTTTTGCTACCTCCTTAATATCTTCTGTTCTGGTACTACTAATGTAAAAACCTCAACTTTTCAGCAAGCTATGGAAAAAATGGTGGAACCGCCACCTTCTGAAGGTGGCGAGGCAACTATAACCGCAATGTCAGCTCTTGCTGCAGTGGGTCAGTACCTGTCCACTAACAGTGTCAAAAGCACGTTCCTGCGTAATACTGGGTTGGTTGTTAAGGCAATATCGTCCAAACTGCCTCATGATCAAGATATGCAAGCTCAAAGCAATGTTGTATCTGCGCTCCAGACACAAGTCCATTCCCTAACAGAGAGCCTTTGTGAAACAAGGAGAAGCATTGCTCAATTTCGTCAAGATATGCATGGTTTTGAAACTAGACTATCAGACATTTGCTATGTTGTTCACGAGCCTAGGGGAAATGAAGGCGAGGGTTATGGTGCTCCATCGGATAATACAACATGAAAACTTAACAGTCAGGTCAAATGAACTGAGCTTCTGAACTTCTGGTGGTGCATTTATCTGCTAGACTGTTAAGTTTTATGCCAACCTTCCTTTTGTTATATAGTTGTAATTTGTTTTGGTGCGATACAAAATTTATTCTTAACGTGCAGCCACCGCCTGAAGAAAACAGCAAGCCATTTTTGTATAGTGTAGGGTGTTCCCTATATTTGCACTGGTGGCGATCTTTGATGCCGAGTGGATGTAATCTGTGCAATCGCCTTAATAGCCTAGCGTTAGTTTCGGCCTTATTTATTTCCTAGTCTTCTTTTTCCCTGGTTTGCTAGTGGCCACAACTACCATGGGCCATATACGGGCCGTAGGACCCATGGGTCTCCTACGGGCCGTCGATAAATGGGCCTGTAATCGGTGGGCCTCGGGCCGTCGGATAAATGGGTCTACATGGGCCATAATCAGGCATAATTGGTATCGGCCCAGCACGGTAACAGGCCGTAGGACAGCAAGGGCTTAATTCTGTCACAGGCACAACGGGTCGTTAATGGGCCAGAATATAGGACGGCCTGGAAACGGCGCAACGGGTTAACAGGCCAGAAACGGGCTGACTCTTGCCATGGGCCGAATTTGGCCCATTAGGGTAATAGGCCAGTAACGGGCCGACTCTTGCCATGGGCCGAATTTGGCCCATTAGTGGAAAAGGCCAGTAACAGACCGACTCTTGCCATGGGCCGAATTTGTCCCATTAGGGGAACAGGCCAGTAACGGGCCGAAAGTAATCGAGGGCCAAACAGGAGCCAAAGAACGTATGGGCCGTCAATAGGCCAAAAGCTAACATGGGCTGGAAACGGCCCATGTAAATCCCGGGCCGTTAACGGGTATAAAGAAAATTACTGTTCATTATGGGCTGGAGTCACCGTGGGCCTTTACCTGGGCCGGCCTATTACGACACATGAAAATCTTATGGGCCTTTACCTGGGCCGGCCCATTATGGCCCACGAAATCTTGTGGCCTTTAGCTAGGCCAACCCATTATGGTCCGCAAAATCTCGTGGGCCTTTAGCTGGGCCGGCCCATTATGGTCCGCAAAATCTTGTGGGCCTTTAGTTGGGCCGGCCCATTTAAACTTGTTGGGTCATGCCACGTTTCGACGTAGCGCCTTCTGTCCAGTGAGTGGATGACATCTGTCCCGACGATGAGCCGACACATGTTTCCTCTAGCCAATGATGATTTTACATGTGGAAAATCCCCATTGGTCGGGGCTGTTAATGGGTTATCGGATCCAAAACCCGACCCGATAGCTTAACGGCGTTCCGTTACGGTGGATGCCACGTGTCGGTCACCCTTGACGAAAGCACTTCTGTGACGCGCGATTTATCGTCATGGAAGTGGACACTTCCGTGATGATAATTTTGGTAATGTCATGGAACACTTCTACGACAGCACAGGTATGACTATCTTGATTCTGTCATAAATTTGTCATGGATGTACATGCATGACAAAAAAGTGACCTACTGTGACAAACACGTATCATCACGGAAGTGTATTTTTTTGTAGTGTAATAATAACAGGATATATCTTTTTCTCATCAAGATAAGCATATTTAAGAGTATCAGGTAACGGTTTAAGCTCAAACACGGGATCACTCTTGGGTGGAGGAGGATCCCCTAGGATTTCAACAGCCAAATTGGGTTTCAAGATGGGTTCCTGTTTAAAGAATACTTCATCTATTTCCCTTCTTTCATTCACGAACAAAACATTTTCATGGTCTAGCAAATACTGTTCTAAAGGATCACTAGGAGGCACGGCAATAGAAGCAAGACCAATAATTTCATCTTTACTAGGCAATTCCTCTTCACCATGCTGTCTACGAAATTTAGAGAAATTAAACTCATGAGACATATCACCTAAACCAATAGTAACAACATCCTTTTTGCAATCTATCTTAGCATTAACTGTGTTCAAGAAGGGTCTACCAAATATAATGGGACAAAAACTATCTTGTGGGGAACCAAGAACAAGAAAATCAACAGGATATTTAGTTTTCCCACACAAGACTTCAACATCTCTAACAATTCCAATTAGTGAAATAGTATCTCTATTGGCAAGTTTAATTGTGACATCAATATCTTCTATCTCAGCAGGTGCAATATCGTGCATAATTTCTTTGTATAAGTCATGAGGTATAGCACTAGCACTGGCACCCATATCACATAAGCTATGATAACAATGATCTCCTATTTTAATAGAAATAACAGGCATGCCTACCATAGGTCTATGTTTATCTTTAGCACAAGGTTTAGCAATTCTAGCAGTTTCATCACATAAATGAATAACATGCCCATCAATATTATCAGACAGGAGATCTTTAACAATAGCAATATTAGGTTCAAATTTAATTTTCTTAGGAGGTGTATAGGTTCTAATATTGCTTTTTACGAACCACAGTTGAAGCTTTAGCATGATCTTTTATCCTAACAGGAAAAGGTGGTTTCTCAACATAAGCAGTAGGAACAATAGGCTCATTATAAGTGACAGTCTTTTCTTGAACTTTAATAGGTGTAGCTACTTTTACTTCTATGGGAGGATGATATTTAAACCACTTCTCTCTAGGGAGATCAACATGAGTAGAAAAAGATTCATAGAAAGAAGCTACTATCTCAAAGTCAAGTCCATACTTAGTGCTAAATTTATGGAAACATTGGTATCCATAAAAGATTTAACACAATCAAACTTAGGTGTCATACCTGACTCCTTACCTTCATCGAGGTCCCAATCTTCAGAGTTGCGTTTAATTCTTTCCAATAAATCCCATTCGAATTCGATAGTCTTCATCATAAAAGAGCCAGCACAAGAAGTATCGAGCATGGTGCGATTGTTATCAGAAAGCAAAGCATATAAATTTTGAATAATTATTTCTCTTGAGAGCTCATGATTGGGGCATGAATATAACATTGATTTAAGCCTCCCCCAAGCTTGAGCAATGCTTTCTCCTTCGCGAGGCCAAAAATTATATATATAATTACGATCACGATGAACAATATGCATAGGATAAAACTTCTGATGAAATTCCAATTTCAATCGTTTGTAGTTCCATGATCCCATATCATCACATAGCCAATATCATGTCAATGCATCTCCCTTCAAAGATAAAGGGAAGACCTTCTTCTTAATAACATCATCGGGCACACCTGCAAGCTTAAATAATCCACAAACTTCATCCACATATATTAGGTGGTCATCAGGATGCATTGTTCCGTCTCCTGCAAAAGGATTAGCTAGCAGTTTTTCTATCATACCCGAAGGAATCTCAAAGTAGACATTTTCAGTAGGTTCAGTAGGTTGAGGAGCAACTCATTGCTCTACTGGTCGGGGTGAAGATACCCCAAACAAGCCCCTGAGAGGATTACTTTCCATAGTAACAAGTGACGGTAAATGTCAGCACACTATATAAATTTTACCATACCAAATTCCACCAACCAAAGGCACTTCACTCCCCGACAACGGTGCCAGAAAAGAGTCTTGATGACCCACAAGTATAGGGGATCTATCATAGTCCTTTCGGTAAGTAAGAGTGTCCAACCCAACGAGGAGCAGAAGGAAATGATAAGCGGTTTCCAGCAAGGTATTCTCTGCAAGCACTGAAATTATTGGTAACAGATAGTTTTGTGATAAGATAATTGGTAACGACCAACAAGTAACAAGAGTAAATAAAGTGCAGCAAGGTGGACCAATCCTTTTTGTAGCAAAGGACAAGCTTGGACAAATTCTTATATAGAGAAAAGCGCTCCCAAGGACACATGTGAATTATCGTCAAGCTAGGTTTCATCACGATCATATGATTCATGTTCGGTACTTTGATAATTTGGTATGTGGGTGGACCGGTGCTTGGGTACTGCCCTTACTTGGACAAGCATCCCACTTATGATTAACCTCTATTGCAAGCATCCGCAACTACAACAAAATTATTAAGGTAAACCTAACCATAGCATGAAACATATGGATCCAAATCAGCCCCTTACGAAGCAACGCATAAACTAGGGTTTCAGCTTCTGTCACTCTAGCAACCCATCATCTACTTATTACTTCCCAATGCCTTCCTCTAGGCCCAGATAATGGTGAAGTGTCAAGTAGTCGATGTTCACATAACACCACTAGAGGAAAGACAACATACATCTCATCAAAATATCGAACGAATACCAAATTCACATGACTACTAATAGCAAGACTTCTCCCATGTCCTCAGGAACAAACGTAACTACTCACAAAGCATATTCATGTTCATAATCAGAGGGGTATTAATGTGCATATAGGATCTCAACATATGATCTTCCACCAAGTAAACCAACTAGCATCAACTACAAGGAGTAATCAACACTACTAGCAACCCACATGTACCAATCCCGGACTTAGAGACAAGAATTGGATACAAGAGATGAACTAGGCTTTGAGAGGAGATGGTGCTGGTGAAGATGTTGATGGAGATTGACCCCCTCCCAATGAGAGGATCGTTGGTGATGACGATGGCGATGATTTCCCCCTCCCGGAGGGAAGTTTCCCCGTAGAACAGCTCCGCCGGAGCCCTAGATTGGTTCTGCCAAGGTTCCGCCTCGTGGCGGCGGAGTCTCGTCCCGAAAGCTGGCGTATGATTTTTTTTTCCTCATCGAAAGACTCCATATAGTAGAAGATGGGCATCGGAGGGCCACCCGGGGGCCACGAGGCAGGGGGCGCGCCTAGGGAGGTAGGGCGCGCCCCCCACCCTCGTGGGCAGGGTGTGCCCCCCTCAGGAACTTCTTGCGCTCAGTATTTTTTATATATATTCTGAAAATGACTTCCGTGAAGTTTCAGGACTATTGGAGCTGTGCAGAATAGGTCTCTAATATTTGCTCCTTTTCCAGCCCAGAATCCCAGCTGCCGGCATTCTCCCTCTTTACGTAGACCTTGTAAAATAAGAGAGAATAGGCATAAGTATTGTGACATAATGTGTAATAACAACCCATAATGCAATAAATATCGATATAAAAGCATAATGCAAAATGGACGTATCACATACATCAAGTGTTCTAAAATCCTTAAAGACTCAATCCGATAAGACAACTTCAAAGGGAAAACTCAATTCATCATAAGAGAGAAGAGGGGGAGAAACATCATAACATCCAACTATAATAGCAAAGCTCGCGATACATCAAGATCGTATCACCTCAAGAACACGAGAGAGAGAGATCAAACACATAGCTACTGGTACATACCCTCAGCCCCGAGGGAGAACTACTCCCTCCTCGTCATGGAGAGCGCCGGGATGATGAAGATGGCCACCGAAGAGGGGTTCCCCCCTCCGGCAGGCTGACGGAATGGGTCTAGATTGGTTTTTGGTGGCTACGGAGGCTTCTGGCGGCGGAACTCCCGATCTATTATGCTTTCCGATGTTTTTAGGGTATATGGATATATATAGGCGAAAGAAGTCGGTCAGGGGAGCCACGAGGGGCCCACAACGGTGGGGGGGGCGCCCAGGGGGCAGGCATGCCTCCCTGCCTCGTGGCCACCTTGAAGCTTCCCTGACGTATACTCCAAGTCTCCTAGATTGCTTCTGTTACAAAAATAACTCTCCCGAAGGTTTCATTCTGTTTGGAGTCCGCTTGATATTCCTTTTCTTCGAAACACTGAAATAGGCAAGAAAACAACAATTTGGGTTGGGCCTCCGGTTAATAGGTTAGTCCCAAAAATAATATAAAAGTGTATAATAAATCCCATAAACATCCAAAACAGATAATATAATAGCATGGAACAATAAAAAATTATGGATACGTTGGAGACGTATCACAAACCTACGAACTATGAGGAAGCGATGATGAGCCCAGATTCCGCGAAATGGCTTGAGGCCATGAAATCTAAGATGGGATCCATGTATGAGAACAAAGTATGGACTTTGATTGACTTGCCCGATGATCGGCGAGCCAATGAGAATAAATGGATCTTCAAGAGGAAGACAGACGCTGATAGTAGTGTTACTATCTACAAAGCTTGAATTGTTGCAAAAAGCTTTTGACAAGTTCAAAGTGTTGACTACGATAAAAATTTATCACTCATAGCGATGCTTAAGTCTGTCCAAATCATGTTAGCAATTTCCACATTTTATGAAATTCGGCAAATGGATTTCAAAACTACATTCCTTAATGGATTTATTAAAGAAGAGTTGTATATGATGCAACAACAAAGTTTTGTCAATCCTAAAGGTGCTAACAAAGTGTGCAAACTCCAGCGATCCATCTATGGACTGGTGCAAGCATCTCGGAGTTGGAATATATGCTTTGATAAGGTGATCAAAGCATATAGTTTTTTACAGACTTGCGGTCAAGCCTGTATTTACAAGAAAGTGAGTGGGAGCACTACAACCTTTCTAATAAGTATATGTGAATGACATATTGTTGATCGAAAATGATGTAGAATTTTCTGGAAAGCATAAAGGAGTGTTTGAAAGGAGTTTTTCAAAGAAAGACCTCGGTGAAGTTGTTTACATATGAAGCATCAAGATCTATAGATATAGATCAAGACGCTTCATAAGTTCTTTCAATGAGTACATGCCTTGACAAGTTTTTTGAAGTAGTTCAAAATGGAACAGTCAAAAATGAGTTCTTGCCTAAGTTGTAAGGTATGAAGTTGATTAAGACTCAAAACCCGACCACGGCAGAAGATAGAGAGAGAATGAAAGTCATTCCCTATGCCTCGGTCATAGGTTCTATAAAGTATGCCATGTTGTGTTGTCTACCTTGCCATGAGTTTGGAAAGGGGGTACGATAGTGATCCGGGAGTGGATCACTGGACATCAGTCAAAGTTATCCTTAGTTACCCAAGAGGACTAAGGAAATATTTCTCGGATATGGAGGTGATAAAGACTTTGTCATAAAGAGTTACGTCGATGAAAGCTTTTACACCGGTCCGTAGAAGTGTCTCGGTCATCCAGGTTCCGCTATTGGTTATTGACCATAGAAGTGTCTCGGTCATGTCTACATAGTTCTCAAACCCGTAGGGTCTGCACGCTTAACATTCCTTGACGATATAGTATTATATGAGTTATGTATGTTGGTGACCGAATGTTGTTTGAAGTCCCGGATGAGATCACAGACATGACGAGGAGCTCCAGAATGGTCCGAAGGTAAAGATTAATGTATAGGATGATATGGTTCGGCCAAGGGATGAAGCCCACAGGGCTTTAGGTCGGTGCAAAAGGAGTTTTGCAGAGGCCAGGGGGCCAAGCGCCGGAGACC
This sequence comes from Triticum aestivum, assembly GCF_018294505.1. Taxonomy (NCBI): domain Eukaryota; kingdom Viridiplantae; phylum Streptophyta; class Magnoliopsida; order Poales; family Poaceae; genus Triticum; species Triticum aestivum. The sequence continues at coordinate 158,042,948 of NC_057809.1, forward strand.
CTGGGGTATGGCCCTGGTCCAGACGCCAAGGCCCATGGCGTCCGGGCCAGACGCCAAGGACCATGGCGTCTGGTCCTCTAAGTCCAAGAAGGACTCTTCCTTGCAGGCAAAACCGACTTTGAGGAGGCTTTTACTCCAAGTTTCGACCCCAGGGCTCAACATATAAATAGAGGGGCAGGGCTAGCACCTGGAATACATCAAGAATCACCAAGCCGTGTGTCGGCAACCCTGTCCCCTCTAGCTTATCCTCCGTCATAGTTTCCGTCGTGCTTGGCAAAGCCCTGCAGAGATTGTTCTTCACCAACACCATCACCACGCCATCGTGCTGCTGGAACTCATTTACTACTTCGCCCATCTTGCTGGATCAAGAAGGCGAGGACGTCATCGAGCTGAACGTGTGCTGAACGCGGAGGTCCCATACATTCGGTACTTGATCAGGACAAATCGTGAAGGTGTATGACTGCATCAACCGCGTTGATAAATGCTTCCGCTTAACGGTCTACGAGGATACGTAGACACACTCTCCCCCTCTCGTTGCTATGCATCTCCTAGATAGATTTTGCATGAGCATTTTTCTTTGAAAGTGCATGCTACGTTCCCCAACACGCCACCGTAGCCATATGCCAATGGGGAGGCACCGCGGGTCGCAAAGCCACGACCAGGTCAAGGCGGCCGTGGTACGTCTCCATCGTATCTACTTTTCTAAACACTTTTGCCCTTGTTTTGTACTCTAACTTGCATGATTTGAATGGAACTAACCCGGACTGATGCTGTTTTCAGCAGAATTACCATGGTGTTATTTTTGTGCAGAAATATAAGTTCTCGGAATGACTTGAAAATCAACGGAGAATATTTTTGGAATATATAAAAAATACTGGCGAAAGAATCAAGGTCAGGGGGCCCACACCCTGTCCACGAGGGTGGGGCTCGCCTACCCCCTGGGCGCGCCCCCCTGCCTCGTGAGCCCCCTGGTGCTCCACTGACCTCAACTCCAACTCTATATATTCACGTTCAGGGAGAAAAAAAATCAAGGAGAAGGATTCATTGTGTTTTACGATACGGAGCCACCGCCAAGCCCTAATCTATCTCGGGTGGGATGATCTGGAGTCCGTTCGGGGCTCCGAAGAGGGGAACCCGTCGCCATCGTCATCATCAACCTTCCTCCATCACCAATTTCATGATGCTCACCGCCGAGCATGAGTAATTCCACCGTAGGCTTGCTGGATGGTGATGGGTTGGATGAGATTTATCATGTAATCGAGTTAGTTTTATTAGAGTTTGATCCCTAGTATCCATTATGTTCTGAGATTGATGTTGCTATGACTTTGCTATGCTTAATGCTTGTCACTAGGGCCTGAGTGCCATAATTTCAGATCTGAACCTATTATGTTTTCATGAATATATGTGAGTTCTTGATCCTATCTTGCAAGTCTATAGTCACCTATTATGTGTCATGACCCGTTAACCCCGAAGTGACAATAATCGGGATACTTACCGGTGATGACCGTAGTTTGAGGAGTTCATGTATTCACTAAGTGTTAATGCTTTGGTCCGGTACTCTATTAAAAGGAGGCCTTAATATCCCTTAGTTTCCAATAGGACCCCGCTGCCACGGGAGGGTAGGACAAAAGATGTCATGCAAGTTCTTTTCCATAAGCACGTATGACTGTATTCAGAATACATGCCTACATTACATTGATGAACTGGAGCTAGTTCTGTGTCACCCTATGTTATAACTGTTGCATGAGGAATCGCATCCGACATAATTATCCATCACTGATCCATTGCCTATGAGCTTTTCATATATTGATCTTTGCTTAGTTACTTTTCCATTGCCACTGTTACAATCACTACAAAACTGCTACCGCTACTTTTGCTACCGTTATCACTACTATAATATTACTTTGCTACTAAATACTTTGCTGCAGATATTAAGTCTTTCAGGTGCGGTTGAATTGAAAACTCAACTGTTAATACTTGAGAATATTCTTTGGCTCCCCTTGTGTCGAATCAATAAATTTGGGTTGAATACTCTACCCTCGAAAACTGTTGTGATCCCGTATACTTGTGGGTTATCAAGACTATTTTCTGGCGCCGTTGCCGGGGAGCACAGCTCTATTCTTTTAGTCAATTGGGATTTATATCTTCTGATCAATATGAAGAACTTGAAAGATAAAAGAACCAAGATTTTTCCCTCAACTATGAGGGGAGGTAAGGAACTGCCATCTAGCTCTGCAATGGATTCACCTTCTGTTTTGAGTAAACTTGCGACACCTACTCCTGCTATTCATTCTGATATGTCGCATGTTATTGATGATGCCACTTCTGCTTTGCATGATACTAATGATGAAACTACTTCTATGCTTGATAATACTGTGCCACTAGGTGAATTTCTTGATGAACAACTTGCTAGGGTTAGAGAGAATGAAATTATTGAAACTGATAATATTGATGAAAGTGATGATGAAGATTCTCCCCCTAGATATGAATTGCCCGGTGTGCCTGAGGGTTATGTTATGGATGAAGAAACTGCTAGAGACTTTTTAGCTTGCAATGATAGATCTGATCTTAAGAAATTATTAGCTAAGCTTAAAGAAAAATCCTTGAATGCTAGAATTAAATATGACCCTGCTTTGGCTATTTGACCTATCTGTATTTCTGATAAGGATTATGATTTCTCTGTTGATCCTGAGTTAATTACTTTGGTTGAATCTGATCCTTTTTATGGCTATGAGTCTGAAACTGTTGTGGCACATCTTACTAAATTAAATGATATAGCCATCCTATTCACTAATGATGAGAAAACTCGCTATTACTTTATTCATAAGTTATTTCTATTCTCATTAAAGGGTGATGCTAAAACATGGTTTAATTCTCTTGATCCTGGTTGTGTGCGTAGTCCCCAGGATATGATTTATTACTTCTATGCTAAATATTTCCCCACTCATAAGAAACAAGCTGCCTAAAGGGAAATATATAATTTTGTGCAAATTGAAGAAGAGAGTCTCCCACAAGCTTGGGGGAGGCTTCTCCAATTACTTAATGCTTTGCCTGATCATCCTCTCAAGAAAAATGAAATGCTTGATATCTTTTATAATGGACTAACAGATGCTTCTAGAGACCACCTAGATAGTTGTGCTGGTTGTGTTTTTTGGGAAAGAACAGTTGATCAAGCTGAATTGCTATTGAATAATATGTTGAGTAATTAAAATGATTGGGCACTTCCTGAACCAACTCCTAAGCCAACTCCGAAGAAAAGGGGTATTCTATTTCTCAGTCCTGAAGATATGCAAGAGGAAAAGAAATCTATGAAATAAAAGGGTATTAAAGCTGAAGATGTTAAGAATTTACAACCTATTGAAGAAATACATGGTCTTGATAACCCGACACAGGTAGTAAAGGTAAATTCTCTCTATAGATTTTATGAAGGTGATATTCCTCATAATAAGTCTGCTGGCCAATGCTTAGATGAGTTTGATAATTTTATTTTTAAGCAAGAAAACTTCAATGCTTATGTTGGTAGACAATTGAAACACAATGCTTATATGATTGAACACTTGAGTGATTTATGTCTAGAGTTAAATGTGAACTTAAACTTATTAGCAAACATGCTTTTATGGTTACCACTTGATAAACCACAAGTATAGGGGATCGCAATAGTTTTCGATAAGTAAGAGTGTCAAACCCAATGAGGAGCTAAAGGTAGAACAAATATTCCCTCAAGTTCTACTGACCACCGATACAACTCTACGCACGCTTGACGTTCGCTTTACCTAGAACAAGTATGAAACTAGAAGTACTTTTTAGGTGTTTTTGGATAGGTTTGCAAGGTAATAAATAGCATGTAAATAAAAGGTAGGGGCTGTTTAGATAAAGACACAACTAAGTTAGTTTTAGTAGAGAGCTTTTTGTTACGAGAAAGTTATTTGTCCCTAGGCAATCGATAACTAGACCGGTAATCATTATTGCAATTTTATATGAGGGAGAGGCATAAGCTAACATACTTTCTCTACTTGGATCATATGCCCTTATGATTGGAACTCTAGCAAGCATCCGCAACTACTAAAGATCATTAAGGTAAAACCCAACCATAGCATTGAAGCATCAAGTCCTCTTTATCCCATACGCAACAACCCCCTTACTCGGGTTTGTGTTTCAGTCACTCACGCAACCCACTATAAGCGAATCATGAACGTATTGCAACACCTACAGCGGGGATCCCTCATGCTTGCGCGACACAGAGAGCACCATAGGACATCACCAATAATAAAACATGCAACTCAAACCAATCTTGATCATCAAATAGCCCATAGGACAAAACAGATCTACTCAAACATCATAGGATAGCCATACATCATTGGGAAATAATATATAGCATTGAGCACCATGTTTAAGTAGAGATTACGGCGGGTAAGAGAGAGGTTACACCGCTGCATAGAGGGGGGAAGAGTTGGTGATGATGGCGGTGAAGTTGTTGGTGAAGATTGCGGTGATGATGATGGCCCCCGGTGGCACTCCGGTGCCACCAGAAGAGAAGGGGGGAGGGGGGCCCTTCGTCTTCTTCTTCCTTGACCTCCTCCCTAGATGGGAGAAGGGTTTCCTCTATGGTCCTTGGCATCCATGGCATGGGAGGGGTGAAAGCCCCTCCGAGATTGGATCTGTCTCTCCGTCTCTCTTTGTTTCTGCGATCTCTTCTGCTGCCCTTTCACCGTTTCTTTTATATCCGGAGATCTGTAACTCCGATTGGGTTGAAACCTTCACCCGGATATTTTTCCAAAAATTAGCTTTCTTGCGGCCAAAGTAGAGCATCAACCGCCTTACAAGTGGCCCACAAGGGTGGGTGCGCGCCTTCTTGTAGTGGCCATGGGCCCCACCCTCGTGGCCACCTCGGGCACCGTCTCCCATTGATTTTCTTCACAAAAATCACAAATATTCCAAAATAATTCTCCGTCTGTTTTTATCCCGTTTGGATTCCATTTGATATGGATATTCTGCGAAACCAAAAACATGCAACAGACAGAACTAGCACTGGGCTCTAGATCAATATGTTAGTCCCAAAAATAGTATAAAAAGTTGCCAAAAAGTACATGAAAGTTGTAGAATATTGGCATGGAACAATCAAAAATTATAGATACGACGGAGACGTATCAGCATCCCCAAGCTTAATTCCTGCTCATCCTCGAGTAGGTAAATGATAAAAAGATAATTTTTGATGTGGAATGCTACCTAGCATAATCTTGATCACATATCTAATCATGGCATGAATATTAAGATACGAGTGATTCAAAGCAATAGTCTATCATTTGACATAAAAACAATAATACTTCAAGCCTACTAATAAAGTAATCATGTATTTTCAAAATAACATGGCCAAAGAAATTTATCCCTACAAAATCATATAGTCTGGCTATGCTCCATCTTCACCACACAAAATATTCACATCATGCACAACCCCGATGAAAAGCCAAGCAATTGTTTCATACTTTTGACGTTCTCTAACCTTTTCAACTTTCACGCAATACATGAGCGTGAGCCATGGACATAGCACTATAGGTGGAATAGAATGGTGGTTGTGGAGAAGACAAAAAGTAGAAGATAGTCTCACATCAACTAGGCGTATCAACGGGCTATGGAGATGCCCATCAATAGATATCAATGTGAGTGACTAGGGATTGCCATGCAATGGATGCACTAGAGCTATAAGTGTATGAAAGCTCAAACTGAAACTAACTGGGTGTGCATCCCACTTGCTTGCTCATGAAGACCTCGGGCGTTTGAGGAAGCCCATCATCGGAATATACAAGCCAAGTTCTATAATGAAAATTCCCACTAGTATATGAAAGTGATAACTCAAGAGACTCTCTATATGAAGAACATGGGGCTACTTTGAAGCACAAGTGTGGTAAAAGGATAGTAACATTGCCCCTTCTCTCTTTGTCTCTCATTTTTATTTTATTTTTATTTTTTGGGCCTTCTCTTTTTTTGGCCTTTCTCTTTTTTTGTTCGTCCGGAGTCTCATCCCGACTTGTGGGGGAATCATAGTCTCCATCATCCTTTCCTCACTGGGGCAATGCTCTAATGATGATGATCATCACACTTTTATTTACTTAAAACTCAATATTACAACTCGATACGAGAACAAAGATATGACTCTATATGAATTCCTCCAGCGGTGTACCGGGATGTGCAATGATCTAGCGTAGCAATGACATCAAAAAATGGACAAGCCATGAAAACATCATGCTAGCTATCTTACGATCATGCAAAGCAATATGACAATGGATGCTCAAGTCATGTATATGATGATGATGGAAGTTGCATGGCAATATATCTCGGAATGGCTATGGAAATGCCATGATAGGTAGGTATGGTGGCTGTTTTGAGGAAGGTATATGGTGGGTTTATGGTACCGGTGAAAGTTGCGCGGTACTAGAGAGGCTAGCAATGGTGGAAGGGTGAGAGTGTGTATAATCCATGGACTCAACATTAGTCATGAAGAACTCACATACTTATTGCAAAAGTCTATTAGCTATCAAAACAAAGTACTACACGTATGCTCCTAAAGGGATAGATTGGTAGGAAAAGACCATCGCTCGTCCTCGACCGCCACTCATAAGGAAGGCAATCAATAAATACCTCATGCTCCGACTTCGTTACATAATGGTTCACCATACATGCATGCTATGGGAATCACAAACCTCAACACAAGTATTTCTACTAATCCACAACTACCCACTAGCGTGACTCTAATATCACCATCTTTATATCGCAAAACTATTGCAAGGAATCAAACATATCATATTCAGTGATCTACAAGTTTTATGTAGGATTTTATGACTAACCATGTGAATGACCAGTTCCTGTCATCTCTCTGAATAGATATAAGTGAAGCAAGAGAGTTTAATTCTTTCTACAAAATATATGCCCACGCTCTAACAAATATAAGTGAAGCAAAAGAGCATTCTACAAATGGCGGTTTTCTATGTAAAGAGAAACATGCAATCCAAACATCAAATGATATAAGTGAAGCACATGAAGCATTCTATAAAGCCATACTCAAAAGATATAAGTGAAGTGCATAGAGCATTCTATAAATAAACCAAGGACTATCTCATACCAGCATGGTGCATAAAAAAAATGAAAACTAAATGCAAAAGACGCTCCAAGATTGCACATATCGCATGAATGAAACGAATCCGAAAACATACCGATACTTGTTGAAGAAAGAGGGGATGCCTTCCGGGGCATCCCCAAGCTTAGACGCTTGAGTCTCCTTGAATATTAACTTGGGTTGCCTCGGGCATCCCCAAGCTTGATCTCTTGCCTCTCTTCCTTCTTCTCACATCGAAACCTTCTCGATCATCGAACACTTCATCCACACAAAACTTCAACAGAAAACTCGGTAAGATCCGTTAGTATAATAAAGCAAATCACTACTCTAAGTACTGTTGCAAACCAATTCATATTTTGTTTTTGCATTCTGTCTACTGTAATATAACTTTTCCATGGCTTAATCCACTGATATAAATTGATAGTTTCATCAAAACAAGCAAACTATGCATCAAAAACAGAATCTGTCAAAAACAGAACAGTCTGTAACAATCTGAACATTCACCATACTTCTGATACTTGAAAAATTCTGCAACAATTAGGAAAAATAAACAATTTGTATAAAAAGTCATTGCAAAATGAATCAGAACCGTTTGACGTTCCAGCTAAAAATGTAAAATCGCGCACTACAGCCAAAGTTTCTGTCCTGCACCATACAAACCATCAAGCAAATGTAAACATCCTAAAGGCAAACCTTGGCACATTATTTTTATAATACAATGGAATTGTACAAGGGGATAATTATTTTTGTTGAAAAGTTTCTGTAATGACTCTCTAAAACTTCAACAATGCTTGTCTTTCTCACTTTCACTTTCCTTTTTGAAAAAGTTTCGGTTCCCCTCTTTATTTTTGTTGTTTTTAAACTATATGAAAGCACTCAACAAAAATAAATGACTCTCTAAAACTTCCGGGTTGTCTCCCTGGCAGCGCTTTCTTTAAATCCATTAAGCTAGGCATATAGTGCTCAAGTAATGAATCCACCTGGATCCCAAGGTATATCAAAGCCAATTTTAATTAACAATGATTTGTAATTTAGTAGTGAGTACAAAGTAACATATATCATGTAACAAAGAAGTATAACTCTCTTCCTATGCAGCGGCATGTCATAACAGAACAATTCATGCACACATAGTAAAGTCCAATGCATAGCATAAGCAGTTTCTTGCAATTTTATCATATTGGAAACATAGAGAGGTGGAGATATAGTTCCTCTCTCATAATAATTGCAAGTAGGAGCAGCAAGCACATGCATATTATATTCATCAAAATCATCATGTGCAACGGTAAAAGGCAACCTATCAATATAATCCTTAATAAGTGCAAACTTCTCTGATATAGTGTAGTCGGGAGAATTCAAAAAGATAATAGGACTATCGTGTGTGGGTGTAATAGCAGCAATTTCATGTTTAACATAAGGAACTATAGCAAGTTCATCTCCATAAGCATATTTCATATTGGCATCTTGGCCACAAGCATAGCAAGCATCATCAAAAAGGGATATTTCCAGAGAATCAACGGGATCATAACAATCATCATAGCAATCATCCTTCGGTAAGCACGGAGGGAAATTAAACAATGTATGCGTTGAAGAGTTACTCTCATTCGAAGGTGGGCACGGGTAGCTAATCCGCTCTTCCTCCTTTTGTTCTTCGCTCTCCTCCTCATCTTTTTCATCCAATGAGCTCATAGTTTGATCAATTTCTTCCGCCATAGGCTCCTGCAAAATATTAGTCTCTTCTTGGACAGTGGGGTAGTCCTCAACATATAGTTCAACATAGGCATTATAAGCATACTTATCATAGCAATAATTAAGTATGTACAAATTTTCAGATTTGTAAAGAATAGCATCATACATTTCAATCAAAGAAGCAATTTCATAAGCACCCTTAAAAACAAAAAATTCTTCAATTTGTTGAACATCATAGTAACTATAAACACCCTTAGCATACAAAGATACGATTCCATTATCACTAAACTCACATTGATAGGGAAGGTGTTTCTTCGGGTTTTCAGAACAACAAGTAATATCATATATTTCGCATAAATTCCAAGCATAGCATTGCAAACGATGAATTTGACCCAGTAAAATTTTCCCTTTTTCAGATATTCGGTGTCGCACATAACAAGCATGCTCATCTAAAGATTTGCCCTCAACTAAGCTAGTTGTGGTTTCAGCACGAGCACATAGGGATCGAAGATGATCCAAGTAATAAGCTTCAGCAGTGTGATAGATTTTTTGAGTGGTTCTTCAACCATTGGTTTAGTAGGTACAACTATTTTTTGGTATTTTGTGTTTCCTACCCATAACTAAAGATAGAAAACAACTAAGAACAGCAAATAAAAATTACTTAGTGATAAAGCAAACAAGCACACACGAGAATATTCACCCCACGCTATTGTTCCCCGGCAACGGTGCCAGAAAAAGGTCTTGATAACCCACAAGTATAGGGGATCGCAACAGTTTTGATAAGTAAGAGTGTCGAACCCAACGAGGAGCTAAAGGTAGAACAAATATTCCCTCAAGTTCTATCGACCACCGATACAACTCTACGCACGCTTGACTTCGCTTTACCTAGAACAAGTATGAAACTAGAAGTACTTTGTAGGTGTTTTTGGATAGCTTTGCAAGGTAATAAAGAGCATGTAAATAAAAGGTAGGGGCTGTTTAGATAAAGAAACAACTAAGTTAGTTTTAGTAGAGAGCTTTTTGTTACGAGAAAGTTATTTGTCCCTAGGCAATCGATAACTAGACCGGTAATCATTATTGCAATTTTATATGAGGGAGAGGCATAAGCTAACATACTTTCTCTACTTGGATCATATGCACTTATGATTGGAACTCTAGCAAGCATCTGCAACCACTAAAGATCATTAAGGTAAAACCCAACCATAGCATTAAAGCATCAAGTCCTCTTTATCCCATATGCGACAACCCCCTTACTCGGGTTTGTGTTTCAGTCACTCACGCAACCCACTATAAGCGAATCATGAATGTATTGCAACACCGTACAGCGGGGATCCCTCACGTTTGTGTGACACGGAGAGCACCATAGGACAGCACCAATAATAAAACATGCAACTCAAACCAATCTTGATCATCAAATAGCCCATAGGACAAAACAGATCTACTCAAACATCATAGGATAGCCATACATCATTGGGAAATAATATATAGCATTGAGCACCATGTTTAAGTAGAGATTACGACGGGTAAGAGAGAGGTTACACCGCTGCATAGAGGGGGGAGAGTTGGTGATGATGGCGGTGAAGTTGTTGGTGAAGATTGTGGTGATGATGATGTCCCCCGGTGGAACTCCGGTGCCACCGGAAGAGAAGGGGAGATGGGTCCCCTTCGTCTTCTTCTTCATTGACCTCCTCCCTAGATGGGAGAAGGGTTTCCCCTCTAGTCCTTGGCCTCCATGGCATGGGAGGGGAGAGAGCCCCTCCGAGATTGGATCTGTCTCTCTGTCTCTCTCTGTTTCTACGTTCTCTTCTGCTGCCCTTTCACCGTTTCTTTTATATCCGGAGATCCGTAACTCCGATTGGGTTCAAACCTTTGCCCAGATCTTTTTCCAAAAACTAGCTTTCTTGCGGCCAAAGTAGAGCATCAACCACCTTACGGGTGGCCCACGAGGGTGGGGGCACGCCTGCCTGTAGTGGTCGTGGGCCCCACCCTCGTGGCCACCTCGGGCACCGTCTCGTGTTGATTTTCTTCCCAAAAATCACAAATATTCCAAAATAATTCTCCATCTGTTTCTATCCCATTTAGATTCCGTTTGATATGGATATTCTGTGAAACCAAAAGCATGCAACAGACAGGAACTGGCACTGGGCTCTAGATCAATATGTTAGTCCCAAAAATAGTATAAAAAGTTGCCAAAAAGTATATGAAAGTTGTAGAATATTGGCATGGAACAATAAAAAATTATAGATACGACGGAGACGTATCACCACTCAAGTAGAACAAGTACTTAAAGCTCAGAATGATTTGCTCAATGAATTAAACAATAAGAAAAATGATAATGTTGTTAGAGTCATGACTAGAGGGGGTAAAATGACTCAGGAACCTTTGTATCCTGAGGGCCACCCTAAGAGAATTGATCAAGATTCTCAAAGAACTAACATTGATGCACCTAGTTCTCAAAGAACTAACATTTACACACCTGAGAATCCCAATGAGATTTCTATTTCTGATGCTAAAACACAATCTGGTAATGAACATGAACCTAGTGATAATGTACATGTTGATGCTCAACCTAGAAATGACAATGATGTAGAGATTGAACCTGTTGTTGATCATGATAACCCACAATCAAAGAATCAACGTTATGATACGAGAGACTTTTTTGCTAGGAAGCACAGTAAGGAAAGAGAACCATGGGTTCAGAAACCCACGCCTTTTCCTCCTAAACCATCCAAGAAAAAGGATGATGAGGATTTTGGGCGATTTGCTGAAATGATTAGACCTATCTTTTTGCATATGCGTTTGACTGATATGCCGAAAATGAACCCTTATGCTAAATACATGAAGGATATTGTTACTAATAAAAGGAAGATACAGGAAGCTGAAATTTCCACCATGCTTGCTAATTACACTTTTAAGGGTGGAATACCAAAGAAACTTGGAGCAGGAGTACCAACAATACCATGCTCCATTAAAAGAAACTATGTTAAAACTGCTTTTTGTGATCTTGGAGCCGGCTCTAGCACCAGCTCCAAGATCAGATAATAAAAGAAACTATTGTTACTAATAAAAGAAACTATGACTCTAACACCGGCTCCAAAACTGCTTTACCAAAGAAACTATTGTTACTAATAAAAGAAACTACGACTCTAACATCAGCTCCAAGATCACATAAAGCAGTTTTAACATAGTTTCTTTTAATGGAGCATGGTATTTTTGTTACTCCTGGATCTCGAAGTTTCTTTGGTATTCCACCCTTAAAAGTGTAATTAGCAAGGATGGTGGAAATTTCAGCTTCTGGTATGTTTCTTTTATTAGTAACAATATCCTTCATGTATTTAGCATAAGGGTTCATTTTAGGCATATCAGTCAAACGCATATGCAAAAATATAGGTCCAATCATTTTAGCAAAGCGCTCAAAATCCTCATCATCCTTTTTCTTGGATGGTTTAGGAGGAAAAGGCATGGGTTTCTGTACCCATGGTTCTCTTTCCTTACTGTGCTTCCTAGCAACGAAGTCTCTCTTATCATAACGTTGATTATTTGATTGTGGGTTATCAAGATCAACAACATGTTCAATCTCTACATCATTGTCATTGCTAGGTTGAGCATCAACATGAACATCATCATTAACATTATCACTAGGTTCATGTTCATTACCAGATTGTGTTTCAACATCAGAAATAGAAATATCATTGGGATTCTCAGGTGTGTCAACAACAGGTTCACTAGAAGCATGCAAAGTCCTATCATTTTTCTTCTTCTTCTTCTTCTTCTTAGAAGAACTGGGTGCATCAATAGTATTTCTCTGAGAATCTTGCTTAATTCTCTTAGGGTGGCCCTTAGGATACAAAGGTTCCTGAGTCATTTTACCCCCTCTAGTCATAACTCTAACAACATTATCATTTTTCTTATTATTAAATTCATTGAGCAAATCATTCTGAGCCTTACGTACTTGTTCTACTTGAGTGGTAACCATGGATGCATGTTTACTAATAAGTTTAAGTTCACCCTTAACTGTAGACATATAATCACTCAAGTGTTCCAGCATATCAGCATTGCGTTTCAATTGTCTACCAATATAAGCATTGCAATGTTCTTGCTTAACCATAAAGTCATCAAACTCATCCAAGCATTGGCTAGCAAACTTAGTAGATGGGATTTCACATTTATCAAATCTATAGAGAGAATTTACCTTTACTACCTGTGTCGGGTTATCAAGACCACGTATTTCTTCAATAGGTGGTAAATTTTTTAACATCTTCAGCTTTAATACCTTTTCTTTCAAAGATTTCTTTGCCTCTTGCATATCTTCGGGACTGACAAATAGAATACCCCTTTTCTTTGGAGTTGGCTTAGGAGTTGGTTCAGTAAGTGTCCAATCATTTTCATTATTCAACATATTATTCAATAGCAATTCAGCTTGATCAACAGTTCTTTCCCTGAAAACACAACCAGCACAACTATCCAAGTAATCTCTCGAAGCATCAGTTAGTCCATTATAAAAGATATCAAGTATTTCATTTTTCTTGAGAGGATGATCAGGAAAAGCATTAAGTAATTGGAGAAGCCTCCCCCAAGCTTGTGGGAGACTCTCTTCTTCAATTTGCATAAAATTATATATTTCCCTTAAGGCGGCTTATTTCTTATGAGTGGGGAAATTTTTAGCAAAGAAGTAATAAATCATATCCTGGGGACTATGCATACAACCAGGATCAAGAGAATTAAACCATGTTTTAGCATCACTCTATAATGAGAACGGAAACAACTTAAGGATAAAGTAATAGCGAGTTTTCTCATCATGAGTAAACAGGGTGGCTATGTCATTTAATTTAGTAAGATGTGCCACAACAGTTTCAGATGCATAGCCATAAAAAGGATCAGATTCAACCAAATTAATTAACTCAGGATCGACAGGGAAATCATAATCCATATCAGTAATAAAGATAGGTGAAGTAGCAAAAGCAGGGTCATATTTCATTCTAGCATTCAAAGACTTTTCTTTAAGCTTAGCTAATAATTTCTTAAGATCAGATCTATCATTGCAAGCAAGAAAGTCTCTAGCAATTTCTTCATCCATAACATAACCCTCAGGCACAACAGGAAATTCATATCTAGGGGGAGAATCTTCATCATCACTTTCATCAATATTATCAGTTTCAATAATTTCATTCTCTCTAACCCTAGCCAGTTGTTCATCAAGAAATTGGTGATGGAGGAAGGTTGATAATGACGATTGTCGGTGTCAAAACTGGCGGATCTCGGGTAGGGGGTCCCGAACTGTGCGTCTAGGCGGATGGTAACAGGAGGCAGGGGACACGATGTTTTACCCAGGTTCGGGCCCTCTTGATGGAGGTAAAACCCTACGTCCTGCTTGATTAATATTGATGATATGGGTAGTACAAGAGTAGATCTACCACGAGATCAAGGAGGCTAAACCCTAGAAGCTAGCCTATGGTATGATTGTTGTTCGTCCTACGGACTAAAACCCTCCGGTTTATATAGACACCGGAGAGGGCTAGGGTTACACAGAGTCGGTTACAATGGTAGGAGATCTACATATCCGTATCGCCAAGCGTGCCTTCCACGCCAAGGAAAGTCCCTTCCGGACACGGGACGAAGTCTTCAATCTTGTATCTTCATAGTCCAGGAGTCCGGCCGAAGGTATAGTCCGGCTATCCGGACACCCCCTAATCCAGGACTCCCTCAGTAATCCGGCAAACTCAACTCCAAACACAAGGGGCTCGACATACCAAGTGAGGACGACGAACCCCACAAGCAGAGCACCAGGAAACAAAAGGATTTCCCACAAGAAGTCAAAACAGTAAACTTACTTCACGTGACGAGAAAAATGGCGCCAACAGAGATACGCGCCATACGGCCTATCCCAAAGGAGTCTCGCCAATGGTTGTTAAAAATGATCACCTTCGACCATCAGGATTACTCTGGAAGTATCCGGAACACAGGCTGGTCTGCCTTGGTATTAGATCCAATAATCAGCGGACTCCACTTTACAAATGTCTTGATGGACGGCGGCAGTGGTCTAAACCTGTTATACCAGGACACAATCCGCAACATGGGGATAGACCCAACAAAGATTCGCCATAGCAAAACCTCCTTTCAAGGGGTAACGCCAGGCCCAGATGCCCGTTGTATGGGTTCTCTCCGGCTAGAAATTATGTTCGGCTCTCCCAGATAACTTTCGTCGCGGACAGCTAACTTTCCACATGGCCCCATTCTCAAGTAGCTATCAAGCACTGCTGGGGCATGAAGCTTTCGCCCGCTTTAACGCAATACCGCATTATGCATCTCTTACGCTTAAGATGCCCGATCCATGAGGCATCATCTCATTAAAGGGAAAACATTGAGTGTTCCTCCCGCGCGGAAGACAGTGCGGCTGCCTTGACAGCCCCACAATAAAGCGTCTTCACCAGCCACGGCACCTAAACAGGACGTCAAGACCACGGACACGGCTAGACGAGTCCGGCATAAACATACAATCGATAAAGGCTTAATAGCTGTATACCCCTGTACTAGGGGCTCCGCGCATATAAAACAAGAGACAATAAAGCTTAATTTTACCCATTTCGATTTATACTTTGTCTATTTAGTGTAACTCATGTTCAACACGATCTTTCTTTAACTAAGTTCCTCTCTTTTACAGATGAACACCGTGCTACGCCCGTGCAGGATACGGCACAACGGAGACACAGGCGCAGACGTGCAGCAAGGACCCGTTCCAAGGATTCTTTTCAGATTAAGACCCTGCGTAAACCTTTTTTTACTATCTCTTGTTGATACACATCCCCTGGTTTCTTGGTATAACCAAGGAGGAGGCTAGCGTTTTGGCATATGGCCACGTCAGAGTTTTGCGCGTACCTGGCACTAAGGGCTTATTACTAAGGGCGTTATCCCGCCCGCCCTCATAAAGACCGAATACCTTAGGGAGTGTTCGGCGTCGCGAGTTTGGCCTTATATCCATCAGCTCAGAATCATGTCTTTGGTCAAATGTTGGGTTTGCCCGGCTCCTGTGTTTTGCTACCTTACGCTCCGCTCTATCGGCTAAGGCGGCACCAGGAGAACTACTACGATTGTGCCCCGGTTCGGCCAGGCGAGCACCTCAGTAGAGAAAGCCGAAAACTGACTGTCATGATATAGCGTGAGACTGGTCAACCAATCGATGACTTACCGGAATCTTTAGGATTCCTCCGCATTAACGAAGGGCCGCTTCCCGGCCAGGCACATACGCGCCCTGAGTTCGAGCGAGCGCAGGCGCCACCAGGGGCTATATAAGTAGCCTCACTGTCAAACTCCTATGGCTAAGTGAAAGTCATAAAGCATCATAGTCCGATTGCCTAGTTCGCTGTGCTATCACCTCCTTTGTAGGACGAAGACGTTGGATCAAGTGTGAAAATGCGCTTTCTACGAACACCCCCGCATTATGTGCGTGGGGGCTGAAGCCGACGACTGCCATCTTTCAGATTATATATACATATATGTTAAACGGTCGCACATGAGGTATTACAATACTTCCAGGCACAAGTATGAAAAGCTTCTGCAATTTATCAAAATATTGTTTTACAATAATATATGCTATTCGAATATAGTATCCTTCGAGCACTGCGTCTCTATTAAACGAGCGCCTTGTAGAACTTCCTGAAAATAGTGCTTAGCAGGTACTTGGCTTCCATCCGAGTCTGGGGATGCAACAACAGTGGCCTCCATTTCCTCCTAGTATGTATTGACATGGGCAAGAGCCGTCCGCGCACCCTCTATGCACGCTGACCTCTTCATCGCATTCATATGTGGCGCCGCACAAAGGAACTGCTGCACCAAGTTGAAATAACTTTTCGGCTCCGGCCTCTCCGGCCACAGATGACTCATGACATACTTCATGGCGAGTCCGGACAACCTATTTAGCTCGGCCCATTCGGCCAAACAATCGGCTAATGACAGCGGACGCTCCGAATTGTGGAACTGCGACCAAAAGAGCTTTTCCACTTCGCGATCTTCTTGATCTCGGAAGTGTTCGGCCGCATCTGCGGCACTCGCTGCCAAATCCAGATAGGTGTCCTCCGTACTCCACATCTGGTCTAATGGAGCATGTTTAGGATCACAGAACTTCCTCCGCAGCATAAAGGGCTTTCAAATCGCGATCTCTCCGGCCTGACGCAGCTCCTCCTTCATAGCTCTCATCGCAGAGCGAGCATCCTTGGCATTGGCAACGGCCTTCTCCAGGTCCGTCTGTTCCGCCCGATCTTCTTTTTCAAGAAGCTTGCAACGGTCAGCAGCGTTCTTCAGCTTGACGGCCATCTCATCCATTTCCTTCTTGCTTCAGCAGTGAGCAGCCTGTTCGGCTTTCAGCTCTTCAATTGCCTTTAAGGCAGCCGCATCACTTTTCCTGGCTTGCTCCTTGACTCGGGCAAGTTCCGCTCGAAGATTCTCCATGGCAGCAACACCATCTGCATCAAGCGCACACATTGTAAGATACTGGCATAAAGCTCCTCTTACCAGGTGCCGCCGGAGGAATTACATACCTTGTGCCTCGTCAAGCCGCTTGTTGACAAGCGCGATGTCGGCATCTGCCATGTCAAGTTGCCGCTTTAGCTCGGCAACTTCATCAGTCCGGCTGGCCACCGGACACTTCGCCACCTACGTATGAAGGCGACAAATTAGACCTGGGATTATGATCCTCTGCGCGCCGTCACTTTTGACAACGCATAGAGTCTCATGGGCTACTATCTACACAGGGCGCATCTTATTTATGCGCAACTGTCCGAAAAGGGTACATTATTTCACGTACCTCAAAACCTGTCAGTAAACTCCTGACGGCCTCGTGCAATCCTCTCTCCGCGGATGAAATCCTCTCAATCACCGTACCCATCAATGCACGGTGCTCCTCTGAGATAGATGCTCGCCCTAGAAGATCCTTCAGCTCCTCCGATCGTGCACCAGACGGTGCCGGACTCGTCCGATGGCCCTTTTCGAAGGCCGGACATGGAGGGCTTTGGGGGGGGGGCATATGACTACCTTCCGGCCCTGCCGGATTCGGAGAAACCCTCCGCGACGATACCTCAGGGTCGCCTGCCTCGGATGGCGGTATGGCAGGGGGAGGCGTTCCGCTCTCCATCATCTCCGGAAGAAGATCCCCCAAAGACGAGCTCTGCTGAGAAGGGCTAAGTTCTGAGCTACAAGGTAAATTTTCGATTACTTTTCTCAGATATAAAGCAAGGATTTCTCTCACTTCTTAAAAAGAAAAACTCCTCTCTACTTATGGATCGGTGGAGGGCTGATCCCCTTGAGGGCATAATTCAGCCAAAGTATCCCCCGGCATAGGACCCTCTAGCGAAGATTTCTTCCCCCGCTTTGAGGCCATGGTCTCCGGGTCTTCAGAGGCGGTCCTCTTCTTCCCCTGAGGAGAGCAATTTTTGATTCCTCCCTTCCAAACAGCCTCCTTCGAGGAGGCCGTAGATTCCCTGTCCCCTCCCTCGCTTCCCTTTGAAGGCACACCTCCAACATCCTGACTAGCACGGGACCCGGCGTGGTCTCAGGGAGGGGGGCCGGACACCTGATTAGCTTTGCTTTTGCTATCCACTCATGTTTAAAGGACAACTCTTTTAGGGGCAATTTTATGATAAATATACGGATAGCGAGTCCGGGCACAAGGCTACTTACTTGAGTATCTGGACGATTGCAGCTCAGACCTGCGTCCTCCATAGAATCTGGACACACTACTTGTGGTCCAAAGAACAATTTGTACATCTCCACGGATGTCATGCCAAGAAAATGTTGGAGAACTCATGGTCCCTCCTGGTTGAACTCCCACAGGCGAAGGGGGAGACATTTGCAGGGCAGAATTCGGCGAATTAACATAACCTGCATCACCACGACCAGACTGATGTCCCTTCCTAGGAGATCTCGGATGCGGCCCTGCAACAGGGGCACGTCCTTTGCCGACCCCCAGTCCAGCCCCTTATTGACCCATGACGCCAGTCGTGGAGGGGGACCCGAGCGGAAAGCAGGCAGCGCCACCCACTTCGTGCTCCTGGGAGCTGTGATATAAAACCACTCTCGTTGCCATAAGCTGGACTCCCCTTGAAAAGAGCCCTCGGGCCATGGAGCACCAGCATTCTTGCTTATAAAAGCACCTCCGCACTCCGCGTGCCATCCCTCGATCATCTTCGGCTCTACTTTGAAGGTATTGAGCCATAGTCCGAAGTGAGGAGTAATACGGAGGAAGGCTTCACACACGACGATGAATGAGGAAATATGGAGGATGGACTCCGGAGGTAAGTCGTGAAATTCCAGCCCATAATAAAACATGAGCCCCCTCACGAAGGGATCCATCGGGAAGCCTAGCCCCCGAAGGAAGTGAGACATGAACACCACACCCTCACCAGTCTTGGGAGTGGGAATGACCTGCCCTTGAGCAGGCAGCCTATACGAGATTTCGCCGGTCAAGAACCTGGCCTCTCTCAACTTCAGCACGTCCCCCTCCGTGATGGAGGAGGGCATCCATCGGCCTTGAAAGTCGGAACCGGACATTGTCGAAGGTCTGAAGCGCCTGAAATCTGGAGCCTTGGGTGTTGGAACTCGAGGCGAAGGGTGAACTCGTTTGAGATTGAAAGAAAGGAGTAGAGCCTTAGTCTCTTTATAAGAGGTTGAATACCAAGGGCCCTCCCCGTGAGCATTTGGGACTCGCCTTTGATCGAGAAAACATACCAACGGGTACGGTTGGGTTACCCACGCCCATATTGATGAGAATCCCGGAATAAGGGGACACGATCTCTGCTTTAACAAGACGTGCCAAGGAAAATGCCTCGCTAAACACGCTGAGGTGGGACAGTAAAACGATTCGGATAAAGACTTGGACGTGGTGTGATGTCACGCTACGGAATACGTCAGCAGATTAGATTTGTGTAAATATTATTCTCTCTATGGCAATATGTGGAAACTTATTTTACAGAGCCGGACACTACCTTTGTGTTCAAAATCTTCTATGAAGTACTTGGAGGAGGAACCCGCCTTGCAATGCCGAAGACAATCTGCGCGTCGGACTCGTCGTCATTGAAGCCTGGTTCAGGGGCTACTGAGGGAGTCCTGGATTAGGGGGGTGTCCGGATAGCCGGACTATACATTAGGCCGGACTCCTGGACTATGAAGACACAAGATTGAAGACTTCGTCCTGTGTCCGGAAGGGACTTTCGTTGGCGTGGAAGGCAAGCTTGGCGATACGGATATGTAGATCTCTTACCATTGTAACCGACTCTTTGTAACCCTAGCCCTCTCCGGTGTCTATATAAACCGGAGGGTTTTAGTCTGTAGGACGAACAACAATCATACCATAGGCTAGCTTCTAGGGTTTAGCCTCCTTGATCTCGTGGTAGATCTACTCTTGTAGTACCCATATCATCAATATTAATCAAGCAGGACGTAGGGTTTTACCTCCATCAAGAGGGCCCAAACCTGGGTAAAACATCGTGTCCCCTGCCTCCTGTTACCATCCACCTAGACGCACAGTTCGGGACCCCCTACCCGAGATCCGCCGGTTTTGACTCCGACAACGATGGTGACGGATTCCCCTCTCCGGAGCCCCGAAGGGACTCCGGATCAGCCCTCCAGAGAGAGTTTAGGGCTTGGCAGCGGCTCAATACCGTAAAACGCCATGAATCCTTCTCTCTGAATTTTTCTCCCCGAACACAAATATATAGAGTTGGAGTTGAGGTCGAAGGAGCACCAGGGGGCCCACGAGGCAGGGGGCGCGCCCCCACCCTCATGGACAGGTGTGGGCCCCCTGGCCTTGATTCTTTCACCAGTATTTTTCATATATTCCAAAAATAATCTTCGTTGATTTCAGGTCATTCCAAGAACTTTCATTTCTGCAGAAAAATAACAACATGGCAATTCTCCTGAAAACAACGTCATTCCGGGTTAGTTCCATTCAAATCATGCAAGCTAGAGTCCATAACAAGGGCAAACGTGTTTGGAAAAGTAGATACGTTGGAGACGTATCATCCCCCGAATGATGCTCGAAAGAGGTAAGCTTGCCACAGAGCGTGGTATGAGGTTTGATCATATGAGTAACTTAGTCGTTCCTGTGTTGGAGTGTAGAGGTAAAGACATGTCCAACTGATGGTGACGCGTGAGGCGGCCGAGGGGCGATGATGTGTACAACCGAGGGACGACATGCGGGACGACCGAGTGGTGAAGACGTGCACAACCGAGTGGCGACACGCGGGGCGGCCGAGTCATGATGTGCGAGGTGGTCGGATGATGAAGACGTGCACAACTAAGTGACAACGCACGGGGGTGACCGAGTCATGATGTGCGAGGTGGTCGGATGATGAAGACGTGCACAACTGAGTGGCAACGCGTGGGGCGACCGTGTGGTGAAGATGTGCACGACCGAGT
>NC_057809.1:158064420-158066071 GCF_018294505.1 Triticum aestivum
CGAGTGGCGACGCACGGGACAGCTGAGTGGTGATGACATGCGAGGTGTATGAATGTAGGACTACATATCAAGCCAAGTGGTGACATGCAGGGCGACCGAGGATCATGGATGTGTACAATAGAGTGATGACGCACGGGGCGGCCGAGTGGTGAAGACGTGCACAACCGGGTGGTGACGCGCGGGGCGACCGTGTGGTGAAGACATGCACAACCGAGAGGCGACGCGCGAAGCGGCCGTGTGGTGAAGGCATGCACAACCGAGAGGCGACACGCGGGGCGGTCGAGTGAGGATGCGCGAGGTGGCCGAGTGAAGGGCTACGTGTCCAGCCAAGTGGTGATACGCGGGGTGGCCGAGTGAAAGATTGCGTGTCCAGCCAAGTGGTTGAAATGGTCTTTGAAGGAGTTAGCCAGATGCTTTCGAAGCTAATGTAGCGACGAGGTCGGTGTAGTGTGGTTGAGACGCAACAAGACCGGCGTGACAACTGAGTCTGAGTAGGAATGAAGATGGCGCGCAGAGCGTCTGGGCGATTATGAAACTTGTCAAAGTGGCGGATCGAATGCACTTGTTGAAGTGAAGGATCTGACTGGTGATGAAGTACTCGACCACTCAGGAGAGTGTCATTCCAAATGAGATGCAACCCCCGTACTATAGTCTTCGACAATGGACATGTCGGAATATGAGAAATATAGTTTTAAATGGATGATTTGCAATTCATCGAGTCAGACTCGGGTAAAGATGAGGAGAAGCTTTCGAGTGATGCTTGAAAGAAGCAAACTCGCAAAGGAGTGAAGTGTGAAGTTTAATTGTAAAAGGGGCTTATCTGTCTCATGCCTAACGAGGTCTGTATCATTGATACGATGAAGAGGATTCCGCAGAGGGGTTGGCCGGATGTGTTTGAAGTCAACAGAGCGACAAGGTAGGTGTTGCAGTGCGCTGGGACCGGTACGGTGACCGAGTCCGAGCAGCGATGAAGTTGGCGCATAGGGTCGTCGAGTGATCACGTAACTTGTGTAAAAAATGGCACAAGCCAATGAAATAATATCTTGAGGAAATTTGATGTGTGCTGAAATGATTTGTGTGAATAACACCCATAGACACCCGCTGGGAGTGCAAGGGGCTTGCTGGTTAACCAGCAAGAGTCTGAAAGAGCGAAGGATCCGTTCGAACTTGTTGAAGCGACGGATCCGACTGAACTCATTGGAATAATGGCTCAAATAAAACGGAAGTGTAGTGTTTTGACTGAGTTGCAGCCCTAGAGGACCGATGCGAACTCGAAATGAAGAACGGCACATGGTGTTCATGAATGATGTATGCGAAAAAATGGAAGTTGGACTCGGGAGTCACATAACCAGTACTAACCAAGTGTGTGAAAATAAGGAGCCAAGCGTAGAGGTACACTTGGTGGCGTGGCCTCCGAGTGAACGTGACGTGTGAATTACGGCATACTCAGGAAGGCGGAAATAACAGAAAGTAAAATGACTTAACTGTCTGAAGGCGCGCGAGTGGCCGAGTGGTGATGAGGTGACCAACGAGTGGCGACGCGCGGGGCGGCTGAGTGGTTATGAGGTGACCAACCGATGGCGGCGCGTGGGGCGGCCGAGTGGTGATGAGGTGACCAACCAAGTGGTGACGCGCGGGGCGGCCGAGTGGT
>NC_057809.1:158066849-158079045 GCF_018294505.1 Triticum aestivum
GGACGAGTGGTGATGAGTTGACCAACCGAGTGGCGACACGCGGGGCGGCCGAGTGGTGATGAGGTGACCAACCGAGTGGCAACGCGCTGTACGGCCAAGTAGTGATAAGGTGACCAACCGATTGGCGACGTGCGGGGCGGGCGAGTCGAGCATGTTGTCGAAGATGTACCCAACCGAGTGACGGTGTGTCGTGCGGCCGAGTAGGTAGGTTGATGAAGACATGCCCAACCGATTGTTGGCATGCAGGGTGAACGAGTCAACCATGTTATCGAAGATGTACCGAACCGAATGCCAGTGTGTCGGGCAGCCAAGTGGGCGAGTTGATGAAGACGCGCCCAACGGGATGGCGACGCGCGGGGCAGTAGAGTGACGAGGACATGCCCAGCCGAGTGGCGATGCATGATGCGATCGAGTAGGATATGTTGATGAAGTCGCGGACATCCGCATGACGATGACGTGAGGGCGTCTGAGTGTCAACAGACCGTCCGAGTGGATCTTGACCGATGCGAATGTCATTGGTGTAAATCTCCCGACCAAGTGAATGGCCGAGTAAATCCGTTCGAGTGACACCGTATAGCAGCTGGCCACAGGGAGGCATCACCATGTGCGGGACATGGACGGCCTCGACGCCTGTGTCGTATCGGGTCCATGCTCCGAATGCACAAGCCACCGCCGAGCCTGCGACCGGATGAGGGTTGCTGTCGGGCAGACGATACATGAGGAATGAGATGGTGTGGATGTGTCCAACCGACGACGATGTGAGGAATGGCCAAGTCGAGCATGTCACTGAAGAGGCGTCCGAGTGAGTGGGAACACACGAACGATCGAGCGCCTGTTCGAGTGTAGACTTATGCCTGTCCAACTGTACACGAGTACTGGCTCGGAGTAACGGAGCATCTGGGCTGGCTTGTAAGCAACGTAGGGTGTGTGCGCGCTGGAGGCTGGTGCCTGTGGCTTTCCAAAACATGGACCAAAGAAGATTAATTGCAAAGCTTGCATGGTGCAGCTAATTAATCCGGTGTTGAAGACGTCCTCCCGTTAGCTTGCATGGCGCAGCTAATTAATCTGGTATTGAAGACGTCCTTCCGTTTTCTGTACTGGGCGCATTTATATGCATGCATGTAATGAAGGAGGAGGAGGCCCACTCACCTTGCATGGCTGAAGGATAAAAGAAAACAATGGCCAGCAGCCGGCGACAGAGGGAAGAACCGCCGTGCCCGGAGGAGCGACGGGCTTCCTATTTCCGTGTCGTGCCGGACCCGTGCGCACGCTATGGCGACCACGCTGGAGAAGCTGATGAGGGAGGAGTGCAGTGCGCCTGCGACGCCGGCGGGAGGTGTGCCTCCACCATGGAGATCACATCGGCATCAGGCCGAAGGCGGGATCCGGGAACATCGCTAGAGGTGTGGTTCCGGCGCGGATGGACACGCCAGAGGTTAGCGAAGCCGGACGGGCGGCGGTTGACTTGGTGGAGGCGTCGGTGGTTGACGACGAAGAAGATGGGCGACGGCGGACTGGCCATGAGCTCGGCCTCCATGGTGCTCGTCAGAACAGTGCTTGGTGGCGCGACAGCACTACAGCTGTTGCTCGTGCTCACTCATGTACATACAGAAGAAAAAACAACCATTGTTAGATTAAAGATCGATTGTAGAGAACAAAATTATATGGAATGGGACTCCCTGATCCTTTTGTTTGTACGAATGGCGCGATGACCAAAGCTCTAGCGACCGATTTCTTTGGCGATGGTAGTTGATTCATTGTTGAAGTTTGAAGAAAAAACCATTTGCATCATGGCTCGATTGACGCCATGCCCCATGATGGGCTCCAACTGTCGTGGGAATGATTCCAACAATAATAAGGGATAGGGTAAAGAAGCATGATCTATCGAGATGCAAATGGGTGACATGGTGGTTTTAGCGAGTTCGGGCCTCTCACAGTGGAGATAACAGCCCTACATCTCGTGCTCCGGAGAGGCTTTGTTTTATCTGAGTATGTATCCGGAGATTACAATGTGTAAGAGTGAGAGAGGAGAACAGATCCCCATGCCTGAGCTAAGTCCGAAGACTAGATGTAGCGACCCGACCACAAACGGTCAAGTCTATGTGCTTCAGTGTCATCCCTGGATCATTAATGTTGACACACACAGTACTCGAGGATTTATAACAGAGTAGCAATCACACACTTATTACATTGAATGTCTCCAAAGAGAACTTATTACAATAAATATGGCTTAAGCCCAACTAATACGATAACAGCGGAATGCTTGGAAGATAAAGTGAGTCCATCAACTCCAATGGCATAGCTGAGCTGCACGGCAACGACCTAACGAACCTTACTCCTCGTCTGAAAAGTCTGCAACATAATACGTTGCAGCCCAAAAACGGGTCAACACATGGAATATGCTGGCAATATAACATAGTAGAGCAAGAGCAGAATAATGCTATCACTACATGCATATTTGGCTGGTGGAAAGCTCTATGGTTATAGTTTTTGCGAAAAGCCAATTTTTTCCTACAACAACGGAATAGATTTTAATTTAACTATCATGGTAGTTGAAACATCATTGAGGAGGTTCCTCCAACTCAATCCCAATTAAGGTAATTATCAACCCAACAATATTAATTTAGAGTGATGAGATACTTAAGATAACCCAAGTACTAGATACTCAAGATTTGTCCATAACCGGGGACACGGCTAACCATGATTAGTTTGTACACTCTGCAGAGGTTTGCGCACTTTTCCCCACAAGACTCGATCGCCTCCATTGAATTTCTCGCACTACATGGTGTTTGAGAAACGGATGACCGAGACACAGTCTTTCAGAAACATTAACTCTCTACTCCGGGCAGACCATACCAAACCTACAACCCACTACCTGCTGATCCACCTCTTCAAGAGCTTCACGTAACTTACTCAACTATGCTAGAGCCCATAATAGCTTGTGGCTGCACACGAAAGTTTCTAGCATGAATAATCTCAGTTCCCTTTGAGCCTGGGTGGCGGTCCATAGGAAGATCACATGGGTACTCCGGGATTTCCAAAAATACAGGCAACACTGGGTACTCTAGGTGCCTCAATCCACCCAGATGTGTATTTAAGTTGTCACCTTAAGTTGAACCATTAATTATCAATCTCACATCTATCATGGATTTCACTCACCCAAACTTCGTCTACGAGCATAGCATAGCAATATAAGCAACACATAGAAGTAACTCCCAAGGGTTTGAATGTAATAGGGTAATAGGTTCTACCTCATCAACTACTTCCAAACCCACATGTTAATGACATCCTAACCATGCAATGTTTGGGGATTGGCACTAATGCATAAAAACTGGGTGATAGAGGGGTATGATAAAAGTGTTACTTGCCTTGCTGACGATCCGCGTAACCTAGAGACTCCAAATAACACGCTTCGCACTCTGGGAATTCTATCGCCAACAAACAATAGCATACATAAGCAATCAAGCAGAGAAGCATGGGTAAAACTCAAATAAGAAGGTCTAACCAGAAAGTTCAACTTAAGAACTCCGGTTTGCAAAAAGAATCAAATCGAATGGAGCAACGAAACTCAAACTGCGAAAGAAATAAGATCCGTTTACTAATCTGGACCTAGGTCAAATTTTACAATAGCAAAAACTTGTGCAAGCTGGTTAAGCGGCAAGAGGGTCTCGAGATGAAGATCTAGGCGCTTGAATCACCTGATTCCGACTAACGAGCGAAAAGATAAACTAGAACGAAAATCGGATTAGAAATCGCGATCAGAAATAATCACGGAATAATCCGATAAAAGAAAACTGACGAACAGGCTAACGAACGAGCGTTTGTTATCTGTAACTAACGAGTGGAAACCGTTCGTTAAAACGAACGTATGGACGAACGTCCGCTAAAAAGAAAAACCGAGAAAAACCGGCGAACAAAAAAAACGAGTTAGGGTTTTCAAAAAAACCAAATCGGTTTTCTAAAAAAACCGACGGTGACGTCGCGTTACCTCGTCGGATCCGGTGTGGTGCGGCTCCAGCGGGGCTCAGGTAGCGGCGGCATGCGGCAGCAGCGGCGCGGGCTGCGGAGGCGAGGCCGGCGGGCGGTGGTGGCGGCGAGGCGGGGTGGGGCGGCACTATTTAAAGGGGGTGAGGGGGGGGCGTGGCTTGGGCGAGGGGCGCCCGGGGAGGAGTCCGGCTCGGACTCCCCTCGGTGTCCGTGCTGCACACGGCGGCGCGGGCGAGGGAGACGGCGGCAGAACAGGTCGGCTGGGTTTCGGCCCAGCTTGGTCCAGAAACTTTTTTTTAAAATAATTCCACCGAAACTAAGAAAATCCTAGAAAATAAAATAAAAATCTAAAAATGCCAAAACAAATTTTCTCCGTCTAAATAAAATATTTAGAATGAGATGAACATTTTCTTGGCCCTAAAATGCAAATTTGAAAACGTGCAATTTTTCTAATGCAAACAAAATTGCAAATAAAATCCAAATAAAAACAAATATTGATTTTAATATTTTTCCTCCAACATTTCATTTATTTTAGAGAAGTCATATTATCTCCTCTCATATATTTTTATTAGGAAATATTTTCGGAGAGAAAAATAATTAAAACCAAAAATCCTCGTTTCAAAATTTGATAAAATCAAATTTGAAAACCGGGGAAATCCCGAACTATCTCCAAGGGTCCTTGAGGATCTTAGGATTTTGAGGATCGTGAGACGAAATGCAATAAAATATGATGTGCAAGAATGATCTATGTATAACATTCCAAATTGAAAATTTGGGATGTTACAAACCTACCCCCCCCCCTAAGATGAATCTCGCCCTCGAGATTCGGGTTGGCTAGAAAATAGGTGTGGGTGGTCTTTACGAAGATCATCCTCTCATTCCCACGTGGCTTCGTCCTCGGTATGGTGGCTCCACTGAACTTTGCAAAACTTAATAACCTTGTTGCGGGTGACTCGACTGGCAAACTCCAAAATCTTGACTCGCTTCTCCTCATAAGTCAAGTCATTGTCCAACTGAATCGCCTCCAAGGGTACGGTATCTCTTAGCGGTATGTCGGCCATCTTAGCATGGCACTTCTTCAACTGGGAAACGTGAAACACATCGTGAACACCTGACAATCCTTCAGGTAACTCCAACTTGTAGGCCACTTCTCCCATCCGTTCCAAAACATGATACGGTCCTACAAATCTCGGGGCTAACTTTCCCTTAACTCCAAAACGTTTCACTCCTCACAAGGGTGATACTTGCAGATATGCTATATCTCCAATTTCATAGGTTACCTCCTTTCATTTCAAATCTGCATAACTCTTCTGTCTGGACTGAGCTATCTTCAGTCTATCCCGAATCAGTTTAACCTTCTCCTCAGACTCTTTGATCAAGTCTGGTCCAAACAACTGTCTGTCTCCAACTTCATCCCACATCAACGGTGTTCTGCACCTTCGGTCATACAGGGCTTCAAACGGTGCCATTTTCAAACTGGCTTGGTAACTATTTTTGTATGAGAACTCTGCGTAAGGCAGATTGTCATCCCAACTAGATCCATAATCTAGCGCACAGGCTCTCAACATGTCCTCCAGAATCTGGTTGACTCTCTTGGTCTGTCCATCCGTCTGCGGGTGAAATGTTATACTGAACTCCAATCTCATTCCCAAAGTCTAGTGCAGCTGATGCCAAAACTTTGAGGTAAACTGGGTTCCCATATCTGATATGATGGTCCTCGGAACTCCATGCAGACATACGATCCAGGTCATATATATCTTGGCCAACTTTGTACTGGTATAAGTTGTTTTCACTGGGATAAAGTGTGCTACTTTGGTCAAACGGTCAACTACTACCCATATAGAATCATATCCTGATTTGGTCCTGGGCAATCCGGTGATAAAATCCATGCCAAGTTTATCCCACTTCCATTCGGGTATCGGCATAGGCTATAGCAATCCTACTGGCTTTTGATGCTTTGCCTTCACTCTCTGACATACATCACATACGGCCACATACTCGGCGATATCCTTCTTCATCCTTGTCCACCAGAAACGTTCCTTCAAATCCAAATACATCTTGGTGTTTCCGGGGTGTATCGAGTATGGTGAGTCATGAGCCTCCTGAAGTATTAACTTCCTGATCTCTGTGTTATTGGGCACATAAAAACGATCCTCAAACCATAAGGTGTCGTGTTCATCCTCACAAAAACCTCGTTGTCATCTTTCTGAGCTTCTTGGTTTTTCCCCAACAATGTAGTTTGTACCTCCATTGTTGCGACAAAACCTCTAGGAACAATCTCCAATCGAAGTTCCCAGAGATCCTCTGCTAACTCCTTCGGCATTCCTGTGGTCACTAGGGTATTAGCGTAACTCTTCCGGCTCAAAGCGTCTGCTACGACATTGGCCTTTCCTGGATGATAGTGAAGCTTCATGTCATAATCCTTTATAAGCTCCAACCATCTTCTTTGCCTAAGGTTTAGTTCCTTTTGGGTGAAAATGTACTTCAAACTCTTATGATCCGTGTACACATCACAATGATTTCCAATAAGGTAATGTCTCCAAGTCTTCAACGCACGAACTACGGCTACTTGCTCCAAATCATGCGTGGCATAATTTAACTCGTGCGGTTTTAGTTGTCGCGAGGCATACGAAACAACTCTTCTGTCCTGCATGAGCACACTTCCAAGTCCTAAGCGAGAGGCATCGCAGTACACTTGGAAATCCTTATGTATATCTGGCAATGTCAGCATTGGGGCTGTAGTCAAACGTTTCTTCAGCTCCTGGAAACTTGCCTCACAATCTTCCATCCATTTAAACTTGGTATCCTTCTTCAATAACTCCGTCATTTGATTTGCAATCTTGGAAAAATTCTCAATGAATCTATGGTAGTATACTGCGAGTCCAAGAAAACTGTGGATCTGGCTAACTGAAGTGGGTGCCAACCATTCAGTGACTGACTGAACCTTGGTGGGGTCTACTGCTATACCTTCTCCTGATATAACGTGTCCAAGGAATCTGACTTCCTTCAACCAAAACTCGCATTTGCTGAACTTGGCATACAACTGATGTTCCCTGAGTTTCTCGAGAATTAAACGCAAATGCTCCTTGTGTTCCTCTTCATTCTTCGAATATACCATTATATCATCAATGAACACCACAACAAACTTATCCAAATATTCCATGAATACTTTGTTCATCATGCTCATGAAATAGGCAGGGGCGTTAGTCAGTCCAAATGACATGACCGTATACTCATATAGCCCGTACCGTGTGGTGAAGGATGTCTTTGGTATATCCTTCTCTCGTATCTTCAACTGATGATATCCTGATTGCAGATCGATCTTCGAAAACACCTTAGCTCCTTGCAGCTGATCAAACAGATCATTGATCATCAGCAATGGGTACTTGTTCTTAATCGTCACTTCATTCAAGACTCGATAATCAACAACCATTCTTAGGGACTTATCCTTCTTCTCCACCAAAAGCACTGGGCTCCCCATGGTGATGAACTCCATCGAATGTAACCTTTCTCCAATATCGATGACCTAGATATGTTTCTTAATCTCCTCCAGATCATTCGCGGGCATCCTATAGGGTCTCTTGGATATTGGCCCTGTGCCTAGCAATAGCTCTATCGAAAACTCAATATCTCGGTCCGGTGGCATGCTTGGTAACTCCTTTGGGAAAAAATCCGGATAATCCTTTACTACATGCACTTCTTCCTGAACAACTCCCATGAGGGTATTTACTTGGCTACTTCTTGGCACATGCCTAGATATATACTTGATCCTTTTTCCCTCCGTGGTGGTAAGACAAATTGACTTACTAACACAGTCAATGCTTCCTCCATACTTTGACATCCAGTCCATTCCTAATATCACATCCAATCCTTGTGACTCCAAGATAATTAGGTCGGACGGAAAAACATGGTTGCCAATGGTTAAGGATATCTGGTCACACCATCGACTAGCCATATACTCTGCTCCGGGTGAGCTTACTAACAGAGGGGTCCTAAGTGTTTGGGTCAATAGTTTAAACTTATCCAAGAATTCCCTTGATATGTATGGATGCGAAGCACCAGTATCAAAAAGAACAAGAGCGGTAAATGACTTAACCAAGAACTTCCCTATAACCATGTCTGGCTGCTCTTCAACCTCCTCCACGTTAACGTGGTTCACTTGTCCTTTGTTGAATGGATTGGGCTTCTTCCCAGCGCTACCATTTCCGTTTCCATTCTTCCCTTCAGGGCACTCCGTGGCATACTGTCTAGTCTTCCCGCACTTGAAACAAGTAACGTGGCTTAGGTCTCTCTTGGTGGGTGTGGCTGGATTGGGGCAGTTCTGATTGTTGCTTGCTCCATTCCCATTCCCATTCCTAGGGCCAGTATGATTATGGTTACTTCCTCCATTATGGGTGTGGCCTCCATGGTTATGAACAAGTCCTCCAAAGTTTGGGGTTAGGCGAGGCTTCTGCTGTGCTCCTGAGTTATACCTCCCTTGTCCATACTTCCTCTTACGGCTCTCAATCTGCTGATGCTTCCCTTCAATCATAAGAGCCTTATCTACCAACTACTAGTAGTTGGTGAATGTTGCCACCATCAACTGCATACTCATCTCATCATTCAGCCCTTCCATAAACTTCTCCTGCTTTGCGGCTTTGGTGGCCACATCATCAGGGGACTAGCGAGATAACTTGCTAAACTCATCCGCGTACCGTGCCACAGTACGGTTCCCCTGGCGTAAGTTGCAAAACTCACGCCTCTTCAAGTTCATGGCTCCAGTTGAGACATGGGATGTACGGAAGGCTTGCTGAAATTGGTCCCATGTCACCGTGGCTATAGGGTAGGTGAAAGTGTAATTCTCCCACCATGATGCTGCTCGTCCATCCAACTGATGTGCAGCAAAACACACCTTCTCAGCATCAGTAGATCCTGTAGTGGTTAACTTCCTTCCAATCCTACGGAGCCAATCATCTGCTACTATAGGCTCGGTGCTACTGGAAAACACCGGCGGCTGCAACCTCAGAAAACGGGCTAAGTTGTCCACTGGTGGTGGTGGTAGTGGTGGATTGTTGTTGTTGTTGCCTTGGTTCTGAACAAACAACTGCATCAGGGTATTCTGTTGCTGGATCAACTGAGTGAGCTCCGGTGGGAAAGTAAATCCGGGGTCACGTCTCGGAGGCATCTGATGAGTTTAGAGGGGAGAGATTTAGAATAGAATGAGGTCTAATGAGAAAGCACTACCCATATGCACATGAGACAAACACAATCATTTCACTCAATCAATCAAGCAAGGCATACAATCGGTCTAGAACTATCGTAAAAGTGCTCGGACTATACTATTTACATGGTGGAATACTGCTACTGATGTGGTGGTCTACTAAAAATATTCCTCGGTTGCAGACTCCATGATATCTGCTCCAGCTTCGTCTTCAAAGTCATCATCGCTCAGGTCGGAGTTGGTGTCGTCGATGATGATGTAGTCCTCTGGGCAAATCTCCTTGGGTTCTTCGTCTTCTTCTACTGGTGTGGGGTCTCCCAGGAATATTCCGATCTTCTTAATCAAGTCGTCATTCTTCTCCACTAGTACAACGATTTCCTCATCATAATCTTCATGTGTAGCCTTGAGTTCTTCCTCCAGTTCCGTGATCCTAGCCATTTCCTTCTCCAGATCTATCATGCCTGCGCACATCTGGTTCTCCTGGCGTCGAATGTGCTGGTTTAGTTCCGGGATGAAAGCTACAATTGATCTATCCTTCCTGGTGCTGATCATATCCCATTGCTCATCTCGGCGCCCACAGATCTGGTAGATAGTATCCTTAAGCTCCTTTTGGTAAACTTCTCCAATGTGTCCCATGGTGATGTGAGCTGCCATACTCTTTCCTAAACTCCAGGTTGGTGCATTGAAGGAAAACTCTATGGGTTTAGTGACTGGCGTGAAGGTTCTTCCTGGAACTTGAACTTGAATCATCCATCGCTCCTCTTCTGGTAAAGTGGCGTTGTAGGTCCCGGTGAAGCTTGGTATTCCTATGTTCAGGTACCTAGTGACTTCCTTCAAGTGTCGTCCAAAAGGTGCTTCTTCATCCGGTTGTGCAAACTTGTTCCTTGCGTCCGCCATCCTAAAGAGTAGAAAATGGAGAGGAGTCAGAAATGAGGAGAGAATAGTGATCTATGGCTTTTAGCTTAGTGGTCGTGTCCTACACTCAGCGTGTGCTCCGATACCATCTTGTAGTGATCCGACCTCAAACGGTCAAGTCTCTGTGCTTCAGTGTCATCCCTGGATCGATAATGCTGACACACACAGTACTCAAGGATTTATAACAGAGTAGCAATCACACACTTATTACATCGAATGTCTCCAAAGAGAACTTATTACAATAAATATGGCTTAAAGCCAACTAATACGATAACAGCGGAAGGCTTGGAAGATAAAGTGAGTCCATCAACTCCAACGGCATAGCTGAGCTACACGGCAACGACCTAATGAACCTTACTCCTCGTCTGAAAAGTCTGCAACATAATACGTTGCAGCCCGAAAACGGGTCAGCACATGGAATATGCTGGCAATATAACACAGTAGAGCAAGAACAGAATAATGCTATCACTACATGCATATTTGGCTGGTGGAAAGCTCTATGGTTATAGTTTTTGCAAAAAGCCAATTTTTCCCAACAACAAAGGAATAGATTTTAATTTAACTATCATGGTAGTTCAAACATCATTGAGAAGGTTCCTCCAATTCAATCCCAATTAAGGTAATTATCAACCCAACAATATTAATTTAGAGTGATGAGATACTTAAGATACTCCAAGTACTAGATACTCAAGATTTGTCCATAACTGGGGACACGGCTAACCATGATTAGTTTGTACACTCTGCAGAGGTTTGCGCACTTTTCCCCACAAGACTCGATCGCCTCCGTTGGATTTCTCGCACTACATGGTGTTTGAGATACGGATGACCGAGACACAGTCTTTCAGAAACATTAACTATCTACTCCGGGCAGACCATACCAAACCTACAACCCACTACCTGCTGATCCACCTCTTCAAGAGCTTCACGTAACTTATTCAACTATGCTAGAGCCCATAATAGCTTGTGGCTGCACACGGAACTTTCTAGCATGAATAATCTCAGTTCCCTTTGAGCCTAGGTGGAGGTCCATAGCAAGATCACACGGGTACTCCGGGATTTCCAAAAATACACGCAACACTGGGTACTCCAGGTGCCTCAATCCACCCAGATGTGTATTTAAGTTGCCACCTTAAGTTGAACCATTAATTATCAATCTCACATCTGTCATGGATTTCACTCACCCAAACCTCGTCTACGAGCATAGCATAGCAATATAAGCAATGCGTAGAAGTAACTCCCAAGGGTTTGAAAGTAACAGGGTAATAGGTTCTACCTCATCAACTACTTCCCAACCCACATGTTAATGACATCCTAACCATGCAATGTTTGGGGATTGGCACTAATGCATAAAACTGGGTGATAAAGGGGTATGATCAAAGTGTTACTTGCCTTGTTGACAATCCGCGTAACCTAGAGACTCCAAATAACACGCTTCGCACTCCGGGAATTCTATCGCAAATAAACAATAGCATACATAATAAATCAAGCAGAGAAGCACGGGTAAAACTCAAATAAGAAGGTCTAACCAGAAAGTTCAACTTAAGAACTCCGGTTTGCAAAAAGAATCAAATCGAACAGAGCAACGAAACTCAAACGGAGAAAGAAACAAGATCCGTTTACTAATCTGGAACTAGGTCAAATTTTATAGTAGCAAAAACTTGTGCAAGTTGGTTAAGCGGAAAGAGGGTCTCGAGACAAAGATCTAGGCGCTTGAATCGCCTGATTCCGACTAACGAGCAAAAAGATAAACTAGAACGAAAATCGGATCAGAAATCGCGATCAGAAATAATCGCGGAATAATTTAATAAAATAAAACTGACGAACAGGCTAACGAACGAGCGTTCGTTGTCTGTAACTAACGAGCGGAAACCGTTCGTTAAAACGAACGTACGGATGAACGTCCGCTAAAAAGAAAAACCGGGAAAAACCGGCGAACCTAAAAAACGAGTTAGGGTTTTCTAAAAAAACCAAATCGGTTTTCTAAAAAAACCAACGTCGATGTCGCGTTACCTCGTCGGATCCGGCGGGGTGCGGCTCCGGCGGGGTGCGGCTCCGGTGGGGCTCAGGCGGCGGTGGGGCTCAGGCGGCGGCGGC